>NW_024881731.1:600000-778767 GCF_019059575.1 Amphibalanus amphitrite | reverse complement strand
GAGAGAGAGGAGAGAGAGAGAGAGAGAGGAGAGAGAGAGAGAGAGATGAGAGAGAGAGAGAGGAGAGAGAGAGAGAGAGAGAGAGAGAGAGAGGATAAACGTTGTGAGAGTTACGCATCGTTCAAACTTGCTTTTAGTTTATCACAACGTTGACAAATGCTTATGCAAATCTAAACGGAATCAACATTAAACGAAAGCAATTTGCAGGGCAATCAAACTCGGCAAACCGTTTATAGCGGCATTCAAGCTCCCATTACCTAAATACAGCACAATCAACGGAGCTGACGGGGTGTTCCGCGAAGTCGGTATCTTCAGCGCTCTCCGGTAACTGCGCTCATCAGACTCAGTCGTCGGCCAACGGAACCATATGTGGCAGCCACGGCGGGACCAAATGTGACAGCCATTCACCAGGGGCCGCGTCTGGTCGGCAGCGGTGGCCCAGCTGAGGACGCCTGTCTGAGACACTGTCTGAGGCACTCTCTGAGACACTGAGACACTGTCTGTGTCTGTCACAGCGAGTGTCAGTTGATACAAGGAAACACAACTCAGGCTGTCTTCGCCACCACATACGCACTATAGCGGTGTGAGACGATGCGAGAGAAGTGATTAGAGTGGGTTGGAGAAAGTGAGAGGCTAGAGGGAGAGGACGTTCTGTTGCTGCAAGCCTTGGCGAGTGAGTGAATGAGGCACCTTCCTCACGGAGACCTCACATGCCCAAAGTTCACGCTGCTGCTAAGATAAAAAGCGCAATCGTCAGAGGAAGGCTATGAGGCCGGGACAAGTTTTGCGTACCTACGTTGATAGTGAAAGGCGGACGAGACAGTGTGTAACTGAAGGGGACAGTTTTGCAGCCAACAACGGAAGGACCTATAAAGTCAGTAGTGTGGGTTGTTTAGCTTGGGGTTGGGTGGTGTGACCGACGTGCAGGGCTGTGTAGTCGGCAGGGAGGGCTGTGTGTGTATTCTGTATACTGTATAGTGTATAGCCGCTGTACATCCGCCGCGGGTGGCTGCCGGCTCCTCGGCCCCAGGATAGTCGGTCAGATCAATAGCGAGCTCGGCCAGCTGTTAGCCCAGCCCGATGATGGGACGCCGTCGAGGAGCAGCCGATCCACCAGACGCCCGGCCCGGCCGGCAGCAGCGCTGGCCAGCCGCGGTCGACCCACCGACAGACAGACTACATACATTTCATTATTGCCGTGCCCGTGGTCGGCCGATGGCGTCGGGACCGACAGGGCGGTTCGTCGGGACCGACGGAGCGGTTCGTCGGCACCGACGGCTCTAGCGTGGCTGTCGGCCGGCCGAGCTCGGCCGATGGAGTCGTTTGTCATGCGTAACTGGTGGCGGTGCTTCGGCAGGTGGCCGGGAACGCGACCGCCCCCTGCCGACAATTTCATGCAAATGGCGAGAGATCGAAGGCTGAGACTGCGCTACATTTGCATTTTTGGGAGTCGGAGTTATTATCTTGGGAATTAAAAGAAAACGATTTTTAAATGAAATCTATTGCTTCATCGTAATTTGATGGAAACTTTACAAAACATGGTAAAGCAGGTTATTTTATGAAAATGGATTCTGTCGTGAAAAAACGAATGACATTGTAATCCTCCTATATAAGTGTAAATGTCAGTCGGGAAGTTTCGATGGCTAACGTCAGCGCTCAGTGACGATCAGTCATCGTAATGCAAGTTAACGCTGAATAAGCGATCGGGAAAAGTATTCTATGTACTCTGCTATATAAGTAAGTTCAAAGATGGTTCGATACAATTTCAACGTCATTTAACAATGTTCATCCAATTTTCTGACATGCCGGCTTGCCAAGTTTTCAACAAACACACTAAAAAAGAAACATTCACATTTTTGGGAGTTAGTGTTTGTCGGTGGAAAAGTCATCGTCAGCGTCGCCAACTTCACACACATCATTTTTGTGTGTTAGATAAAACACACAAAGTTGTTGGAGCAAAGGTTTGCGTAAACTGTGTACGCATAAACGTCGACCATCAAATCACATCCCGTCCGTTTTTTCGCATCCCATAATTTTCCAACGTCATGTTCAATCTGGTTTTCCGCAAAGCCGCATCGACCGCGCGTAAACGTCACCATAAACTCCACTTTCAATTTTCGTGCACACTTTACCTCTGAACCTCCAAATCCAATCACATTTCAAGCAGCGGGGATGGGCTGCGGTTGTGCCACTGCCTTCAAACTTTAGGGAGTGCGCTTTTCCAAGTTTGCCACAGAATCACACCACTGAGAGGCAGCACAGCCGAAGAGAGACTTGCAGCTTAATCCCAATTCTGTGGCGCTCTGTCGTACTGCTAGTTTGTTAGGTGCTTCCATGTTGTATCGTCAAAATTTCTTTGAAAAATAAAAGGATAGGCTAGCCTTACACGCAAACGTTCAAAGTTCCCACCCCACGGGGCATGCTAGAACGCAACACGGCATTTCCTTACTGTTTTGTTCGGGATCTGGCTTGTGTCTATATACGCGTCAGCTAGCAAGGGCTAACTGGGGGCAGTTCAGTGAAGGTAATGGGTCGTTTAGCAGCCTCTCGCAGCCGCCCGGTGTTGTTTACGACCAAATTCACTTTCGGTTTCCGAAAAACAGACGTGGCAGAATGGAACCGGCCAAGAAAGAGGAGTAACCGAGTGAGGAGAGACCAAATGGCAATCAATACTGGCTGTGGTTGAAAAAGAGAGATGCGGGTTACTGATATAACTGCAGAATAAAGCAACCACATTGAAAGAGAAAATAAGCAGAGCCGGATGTAGACGGTCTAAATGGAAGGTAACACAGACAATAGGAAGGTAAAAGGAAGAAATTGAAAAGGAAAAGTAATGGGAGGAGGAATAAAGAAAAAGGAAGGAAGAGTGTAAGGGTTGAAGAGACCAGAGAGCAATAAACTCAGATGTTAGATAGGTTAGCAACTAGAACTAAGAGCCGCCTAAAATAGCTTTTTCAAGCTAGTCAATCTGATAAAAATCGCTGAATGGGCCACAACAATTAAATATTCAAACCGATCCTGATAGAAATCCAGTAAAGAATCACTGGCTTTCGAAACGGCAGGCATCCATCACCTTACGTAAGTCTCAGTTTCAGCCTCCACTCGCTGAAAATACTCCACGGAGCCGCTCTCCCCGGAATCGCCCCACTCTACCGGCACAGCGCCGGCCGCCGCGCCGGCCGGTCCGTTCATATCACTGACCGCAGTCAAACGTCAATATCCATAAAACATTTCGGTCAATCAGCGGTTGGCGGCCTGCCAGCCAGTGCGCTCGTTACGCTGCGGCCGCGCGCGCTGCGTGCTCTGGCTGGAAACAGAGCTGTTGCAGACCCCGGTCACGCCAGGCTAGACTCCCGGCCGCCGGTCTTCGATGCCTGGAGATCCGCTCGGTTCTGTTTCTGGGGTGATCAGCTCCGTTCTTTGAAGTTTCAGACGCCCGACCGGCTATGACTAGTACTCGGTGTGAATTCTGCTCACTGATCGGGCTTGGAGTCGGTAGAAATCGAGAGCATAAAGACATACATAAAGCTCTCTTTAAGCGGTCGAAACAAAATCCGGCTTGATAGCATCTAAAAAGTAAATGGTCACGTAAAAGGCAGAAACATAAAAAGGACTGTTGCTTTTAGCCTGTGATGTGCTGTTTAATCATATTTTACGCTATCTCTTCTCTCTAGGTCTCTCGTGAACGTAGAATACCTTAAGAAAAAAAAAACTTTCAATCAACACAATCAACACAAAATTCTTCTACGCAGCGCCTACGAAGTGCTAATTTATTCCTTTCAGTTATAAGATTTTTTTTCCAACTACAACAGTGATACAATCAAAATGTACTTCAATATAGGTACCTAATAAGGAAATGAACTGGGAAACAAAGTAAGCATATTTTATGTATTTTCAGCCAGCAAGGGCCAACAAAGCTCTCTGGAGACCCCAGCTTCCTCCCGACGTTCCATTTCTGACTCAGCGCATACTAATGAGCGGCATTCAATCAGCGGAATGTTGTTTTCTCTCGGGGGCAGGCCCAGGTCAGCAGCCCGCCCTCCGGCCGCGTCCGCTGTGCGTTTTGGCAGGCCTGCAGTGCTGGGGTCGGCCCCGGGAAACGGGAGCGCTCGGTGGCCGGACTGAGACGGGTGCAATCCCGCGCGCCGGCCCGCCGGCCGGCAGAGCTGTGAACGTCCCGGCAGATTGATGGCGAAAGCGGAGGCGAGCCCTCGAGAATACCTCGCTGCCTCCGCGCCGCCGTAAAGCGGGCCTTAGTGCGCTGTCTGCTGAATGTCGGCATAGGGTATTGGCAGTAAAGGCTAACCTTATTCTGAGCACGCCACTGGCGAGCAGCGGAAAGAGACGCCGGAGGTACAATCAACTAAAAGTGCAACAGTGGGGCCGTCTCCGGGTATGGGCGTTAAGCAATGGATGGGCGGGACTGCGCCATGGAATCGAGAGAAGACTAAAGAATCAGGAATCAAGAGCCAAGACGCCATTATTATGTAATGCGTTTTATTTTCTTTTGTAACTCACAGGTTGTACCTTTTGTGATTCCTCCGTACCTCCATGAACTACCGTGACTGGATCATTGTTATCAGAAAAAAAATGTAAGAAACAAACCTGTTTCAGATAATATTGTCTTTGCCCTAGGTACAGTCGTGTACAGGTTGATGGTCCCCTACTCTTTATCCACCGGGTTCCTATGGCTCAGCATTGGCAGCAGCCGCCTGGTACCGGTAGGCTGTGCCACATGACCCGAGAGTGAAGCGGCACAGCCTACCCACACTGTATGACACCGGCTCGGGTCGCCTGGTAGAGCGATTTGACCGGACGCTGCGTTACACCGGCTGGGGGGAAGGGGGGGGGGGGTAAGGGTCAGGCCTGTCTATTTGGCTCGGCTCGGTGGATGAGGCGGGCTGGAGTGTGGTGTGGGGCGGGGGTGATGTGAGGAGGGAGTAAGCGGACCTGGGGCTGGGTGTGAGTGGTCACTTGTCGCGTAGAACCGATCGTAATCCACCCTCCGAAAATTCGCTTTAGAGATATTCACAAAATCTCCCAAGTGGGGTGCGGAAGGACAGGTAAGGGTCCATACGGTCTCCTCATGAATTGCAGCAAAGAAAGAAAACAGACCTGTCACCAAATAATCTTTCTGAAAAGTGGATTAATCGCATAGCCTCGGACACAGAAATAAACATCCAGCACGCGAAGCGTCTCGAACCGGGCCTCTCACTACCGGTCAGTTTGACAGTCTAGCACTCCTACGCTGAGCTACACCGGATGGTGGCCACGGCTGGGGCAAAGTCTGGCCGGGCGGGCGGCGGGGCCGGGAGGTCGGCAACAAAGTCAATGAATGTTTTTTGTGGTTTCGGGTGCCGGTCGCTCTAGCTTGGTGAAATGATGATGGATCATTGGCAAAACTTTCAACGTGGAGTCCCGGTTCGAGCCTCATCGGGGCTCCGGCTACTTTTCCGAGTTAGGATCTGGTTTGATTTTAGTGGTTGCGAGCCATTTATACGGTTTTATATCTACATGTCGATTGTCGATTGATTGATTCATTCATTCATTCGTTCATTTAATACATGTCGACATTTAGCATACGAATTGACATCCAGGATCAATCCGATCAATCTACCATTTTCATAAGCGTATTGCCTAAATATCATGCATATATGTGGCACAAGACCTATGGTTGCCTCGATACCGTGCCAAATCACGTTTTGCACAATGCACAAGTAAATTATATTCGCTGGGTCTTCCGTGCATTGTGCTTAGCAAAAACAGGAATGCAATTGTTAAGCGACGCAAAATGTGCAATGCAGCAAGTGACCACACACACCCGCCCAGCCCCCATGGTCCACCAACACGCCCCACACCACTCGCCAGCCCACGCCAACCACCGAGACGAGCCCCTCCCCCCCGCGCTGGTCTGACGCGACAGCTGGTCTACAAAGCGCTCCACCCGGCGACCCGAGCCGATGTCAAACAGCGTGGGTAGACTGTGCCGCTTCACTCTCGGGTCATGCGGCACAGCCTACCGGTACCAGGCGGCTGCTGCCAATGCTGAGCCATAGGAACCCGGTGGATAAAGAGTAGGGGACCATCAACCTGTACACGACTGTACGACTCGCGCTTCAACCTATAGTAAAAAAAACAAAATCAAGGGATCGAATCAGTACCTGACGGTGTGTTACCGGCTACCACGTAAACAAATGATTATTTGCAAGCATGTACAAACATAAAATAGTGCAGCTTGAAACTAAGTCTGGCTTTTATACAGAATCCATCATGGTCATGGAGAGAGCATTTCTCAGTTGAAAATACGTCTAAACTACCAACACATTTCATACAAATACGTTTGGCTATTTCTCGGTTGAGCAATACATCATTAGAACCGTTTGCGCTGACAGGATTCAGCTCCCGGCCAAACAATAAAGCACAGAAACTGGCTCCGTGTGATGTATAGTCGTCTGAGTGTCGACACATAACGGCGCCATCTCTAAGGAGTCGGGACTCGACTGCAACACAACTCCTTATGGAGTCATTCGTCAAAGGACGAGATGTCGTTAGTCCGCGAACTCGCGTTTCCTAAAAAATAGCTTCATTATTACTCCGCAATAGAATGCTTTGACTGTTTGAGGCGGGAAAAACGTTAAATAAAAAGCATTATTTCAACTGGAAATCACTGAAATTCAGAATGTGTTGAGTGTAGTTACTTAGTCTAGCGGGAATCTGGGGTTTAGAAAAAAATGAAAAGATATTTGGAAACTTTGTGCCATACACACACAAAAAAAAAAAAATACACCAGCAGCCGGCGGATTCAGGGAGCAATCCGGACAAACTAGTATGTAAGTATTCACGGCAGTGTCTTCAGGTCATTCGCTGTTTTCCTCTCGTGAAAATAAGCCCAATTTACGTACTGAAAGCACGTGTTGGTGCTTCCACAGCGGCTAATGTATACGTTAGTGAATTGATGGGACCGCCAACCGTTCGTACCCTGACTGAACGAGCTTCGCGGAAACAAATATCAAGGGTGTTGCCTGTGACGGGGGAAAGCACATAGCATCCAATATTCAAGTGATAGGTCATTTACTGACTTCCCAGGTCAGGTCAATGACGATTTTTACCCCGCCGGAGGGGGGGGGGAGGGCTACCAACCATTTGTCATCTCGACCCTAACTGAGCTCGAACTTCGCAAATAAGGTACTGTACCGGGTGGCCCAGAAAAAACGTTCCCAACTTTGAATCAATATTTCTCAGAAAGTGATAAAGATGCAACACTGAAACTTCCAATAGTCAATGCGGCATATATTTTCAGTGAATGGTATGATTTTTATGTTATTCGGTCAATTAATTTTTAAACGGTTCGTGTTTCTAGCATGTCATGTAAAAATTACTTTTTTGCTCAGATGTTTACTAAAAATGTGAGTGAACGGGTCACTTCCATCTCGGCACCAGGACCTGCAGCCATGACTGCTACTGGCAACTAGTCTCACTCTCATTGATGGTTCAGGCCTCAGGGTGACACATTCCGTCTAGATTTTTCTTTATTCCTTCGATTTACTGTTTGATCTTCTTGAAGGGAGGGCGATGAGCAGTAACCCATGCACCGTGCCACTCCTTCTGCTCGAAACAGGACTTAGCGTTGAAACGAATGGCATCCATTAACACCATTTTGGCTCATTGTTTGAATATTTGGCACATAAGTGGGATACAAAAATATCTAAAATAACATCATACGTGCTGGTTTCATTCACGTGTTCTATTTTTCTATTTTTTCTAACATAGTACGCCTAAGCCAATCATCACTTCCGTTCAACATCGGCAAAAAAGCAAAAACGTCTTACTTAATTCAACATAAGATTGCTGGCTTGAAAATGATGGTACAGTGTTACAATTTGGCATGCCAATGCGCAAAGAAGTGATGCAAACTTGATGAAAATTTTGGCTCGTTATTTGCACTCAAATTTGAGATATACCGGGTGGGCCAGAAAAAACGTTCCCAATTTTAAATCAATATTTCTCAGAAAGTGATAAAGATACAACATTGAAACTTCCAATAGTCAATGCGGCATACATTTTCAGCAAATGGTATGATTTTTATGTTATTCGGTCGATTAATTTTTAAACGGTTCGTGTTTCTAGCATGTCATGTAAAAATCACTTTTTTGCTCAGATATTTACTAAAAATGTGAGCGAACGGGCCACTTCCATCTCTGCACCACGGCCTGCAGCCATGACTGCTACTGGCAACTAGCCTCATTGATGGTTCAGGCCTCAGGGTGACACATTCCCTCTCGCTTTTTTCCTTTTTCGGTCGATTTACTATTTGCTCTTCTTGAAGGGAGGGCGATCAGCAGTAGCCCATGCACCGTGCCGCTCCTTCTCTTCGAAACAGGACTTGTGTTGAAACGAATGACATCCATTAAAGCAATTTTGGCTTAGCATTTGAATATTTGGCACATAAGTGGGACAAAAATATTTAAAATAACAGCACACGTGCTGGTATCATTCACGTGTTCTATTTTTCTATTTTTATTCTAACATGGTACGTCTAAGCCAATCATCACTACCGTTCAACAACGGCAAAAAAAGCAAAAACGTCTTACATGATTCAACATAAGATTGCTGGCTTGAAAATGATGGTACAGTGTTATAACTTGGCATATCAATGCGCAAAGAAGTGACGCAAACTTGATGAAAATTTTGGCTCGTTATTTGCACTCGAATTTGAGATATAGGCCTCCAAAGTTCGGAACGTTTTTTTTGGGCCACCCGGTATATTGTTACGAGATTTAGCGAACAATTCGCTCAGGTCAACAAATGACGTCTGAGGTCAAGTCAAAGACCCAAAGTTATGTGTCCAGTCTTTGGCAAAATAGTCGCAGAGCAACGCTTTCGGCACCATATCGTTTTTCATCTTCAGCCATGATAAATGATATAATCATAAATCCACTTTGGCTTTTTGTTTAGGAAAAGTCAGTTTGGGTCTACGTCAGATCAAAGGCTCACTGAGTGGCTATGAAGCGAAGCCGATAAAAAAGTTGGCTGCGGATGGTCGAGTTGCAACTATTTTTAATGGGGCGCTAATTCTGAGTGACTGAACTTAGTTTGGTCAGCAGCTGTTGCTAAAATATATCAAACGACTTCACAGAATAAGTGGCATCATATGACGTCACGCAATATCCAAACCGGAAATCAAATCATCGGAGCTTGCAAATAGGACATCAATTTATGATGCCAGAGATGGGGTTAGATCGGTTTCGGAGCAAAATAAGCAGTTTCGTTGTCCCTGCCATTGACTTATAATAGTCAGGTCAAGCGACAGATTTGAATTCAGTAACTGACTCTTAACCTTCGCCCCAGTGGGGGGGGGGGGGCATATGTTACCACCCTGTCGCGTTTTTTGCGTGTGAATAAAAAACCGCGGCGCGTAGCGCCGCGCCGCTTGGGGTAGCTTTTGGTACATCAATTTTGGACAATGTGTGAAATTTTTGACCCCAGGTCATGTCAGGTCAGGTCACCAGGTCAAGTTAACTGACCAAGCCTAAAAAAAGTTTGCAATCATGTCCAGCCTGCAGTGTTTGTCAGAAAGGTTTTAAACTTGGTGGATTGCATGCTGTTATGAGCGCCTACAATTTGTATATCTCGGATTTTTTATATCCGTGACCTAAGGTCAGGTCAGTGGCGTGACCTTTCCATTACAAGTCAATGGAGAAAAATGAAAATGCCTCTAGATCCGTGTGTACGCATCGGAACAGTCCAAATATTTCAGAAATCAGAATCACAATGATTTAGTCCACTCGTGATGACCAAGGTGTCATTTTTGCTGATAGCCTCTAGACAGGTCATCCGAGGTCACTTGAGGCTACAAACAGTTTTGTGCCAATAACTCGCGATTGAAAAGGGATAGAACGCTGGGGATGGTCTCATTGTGTTTGTCTTGTTGAGACGCATCGACTGATATGCAACATGACCTTTTCCGGTAAGGTCATGACCTTGACCTGAGGTCAAATTTTTAAGTTGACCTTTCAAGGTCAACTTATAGTTCATTCGACGCGTCTCGGCGAGGGAAACACGATTCTGGCAATAGAAATGTCGTGGCTTTTTGTAGTCGAAAGTTATTGTCGAAAAACACTTTTCGTAAAAACAGCTATTTTTGGAGTTTTTGCCCTCTGGAGGCTAAACCGTTAACCTGAGGTCAATATTGATAGAAACCTTTTCAAAAGAAGAGTTCAAAAGCTATCGTTTGCTGTTCCATGCGTTTTTCTAGCTACCATAGTTCCTGAGATAGCGGCATGTTTTCTGAAAAATATAATGACAATTGGCAAATTTTGACCTTTGATGACCTCTGGTGACCCCAATATTGCTCTAATGTGAAAAATGACCTAAATACTTTCAAACGTACTGAGACCGCCACTGGGGCGCGGGTTAAAAAAAATCCAGCAAAGCGGATTATAAACAAGCAAGCCTTTGTTACGTCATTAAAGTTTCATTTCCCTGTCAGAAACTCCCTGATGCCGAGAGCAGAGCAAAGCTGTAGTGCATTTCGATCAGATAAAGGTTCACACATGACCTCATAGGTCTGCGACCTGACCTAACCTGAAAATGTAATTGGAGTCAAATGATCTGGCTTGAACCAAAGGCACTATATTTCAAATTTCAGACCTCTCTCTGTTACGCCGAACGAGACTACAACTGAAATGATCGACTCCGCTATCTGTGGTCTCTTTGGAGCAAGGGCGCACACAAGGGGGGGGGGCACACGGGCCCGTGCCCCCCCCCATTCGAGTTGGGGGGCCCAACTCGAAGGAAGGGGCCTATTTGAGGCGGCCGAAGGCCGCCTCAAATGGGCCTCTAACTAATCCTTAGATCACCGAAGACCGTGTACAAGGGGCCCTCAAATGGCCTTAAAGGGCCCTCAGATGGTCTCAAAAGGCCCTCAGATGGCCTCGAAGGGCCCTCAGTTAGCGTCATAGGGCCCTCATCTGGTGTCAAAGGGCCCTTAGATGGTGTGAAAGGGCCCTCAGATGACCTCAAAGGACTCTGAGATGGCCTTAAAGGGCCCTCAGATAGCCTCAAATGGCCCTCAGAACGTCAAACGGACGTCAGAAGGCCTTAAAGGGTGTCAAAGGTCCCTGAGCTGGCGTCAGAGGGCCATGCCCTTGCGTCAAACGGCTCTCCGAAGGCTCTAAAGAGTCCTTTGCTGGTGACAGAGGGCCCCCAGCTGGCGCCAAATGGCCATCAGAAGGTCTCAAACGGTCCTCAGCTGGCGTCAAGGGGCCCTTAGAAAGCCTCAAGGGGCCCTTAGAAGACCTCAAGGGCCCTCAGAAAGCCTTAAAGAGCGTCAAAGGGCCTTGAGTTAGCGTCAGAGGGCCCCCCAGCTAATGCCAGAGGGCCCTGAGCTAGCGTCAAACTTAAAGTGCCCTTAGCTGGTGTCAGAGGGCCCCAGTTGGTGTCAGAGGGTCATCCATTGGCGTCTAATGGCCATCAGAAGGCCCAAAAACACGATCCTCAGCTGGCGTCCAACGGTCCTCAGCTGACGTCAAGAGGCCCTCAAAAGGCATCAAAGGCCCCTCGACTGCTCAAAGGGCCCTTAGAAGGCCTCAATGGGAACTCAAGAGACGTTAAACGGCCCTCAAAAGGCTTGAAAGGGCCCCCTGCTGATGGCAAAGGGCTCGCACCTGAGTCAATAAGAGCCTTGTCAAAAAACGGACCTGAGAAACCTTGCCGGCCCTTCTGCGGGACTCCTACACTTACCTGAGTGGCCCCCGTTTACTGAGGGGCCCTGGTTATTGATGGGGTTCCTCGTTACTTAAGGGGCGCCTGGTTACCAGAGGGGCCCATGGTTACCTGGTGGGCCCCTGATCAATTGAAAACCCCTGGTCATCTGAAACGCCCCTGATTACCTATAGGGTCCCTAATCACTTGGATTCAGTGACATAGCAAGGGAGCGAGGGGGTACGTGCCCGTTCTCGGGTTTAGGGTTCCTTCGAAACCGAGGGGCCCTGCGGTGCCAGTTGGTAGCAGAGGGCTCGCGCTGGCCGCACTTCAACTCGGAAGGACACCACAAGGCTTGTGGGGGCACGTTATTGGCTCCTATGTAGCCACAATTATCTTCATGAAGGCCCAATGCCGGTTTCTGAGAGACCTCGCCGGCCGCTCAGGGCCCTAGTAACGGCCAACGAGGGATTGGCTGCTATGGCTCCACATCCGTCTGTGATAGACAGATAGACACACGGTCCACACCAGTGTTTCTAAAGGCACCCACAACGGCAACTGCGAGGCCCCTCGCCCCACCTCCAAGGGACCCCCACCAGCGCATCTTAACCCTATTCCTGGCGGGGGCCTCAGGAGCCCCCCCCCTGAGGTTTTTTGGTTATTTCTCCCAAACGCGTTGAGCTAGGAAGCTCAAATTTTCTGACTTTTCCTAAAAGGCTTCTACGCAACATGTCTGAAAATTTTGAGTTGATCTGACCTCAGGTCAGGTCACCAGAGGCGGTTTGGTGACCCTACCTCAGAAAAGTTTGCAATCACGCCAGAGCTAGAGTTTTTGACCGATCAATTTCTTCTCTTCAGGCTTTAGTTAGGGTACCAGTATGTGCAATTTGTATATCTCCGAATTTTGATATCGGTGACCTAAGGTCAGGTCAGTTTCGCGACCTCCCCATTATAAGTCAATGGGGGAAAAATCAACTCCCTGTTTTTACCACTAAAACGGGTCGGAATGGCCCCATATACCATACATGACTTCATATACGATCAACCTTCACTACCTTGAGGTCTGTTTTGATGTTGGGCAGCTGTGAGGTCATGTGACGTCATCAAAGGTCACCAAAGGTTTTTGGCCAATAACTCCGTACAGGAACAAGATACAGACGCGTGGATGGTCTCATTGTGTTCAGCTCGTCAAGACGCATCGAATGATATACATGATGACCTCGAGGTCATGTGACCTGAGGTCAACCTTTGACCTTGACCTTGCGAGGTCAACATATATATCATTCGATGCGGATTGACGAGAGGATCACGATGATGCCCTTAGTTTGTTCCTATTTTGACTAATTCGAAAGTTATTCGAGAAAAACTCTCTCCATATCTAGCGCCGCCATTTTGACTTTTTCGACCCCTGTGACGTCATCTTTGACCTGACCTGAAAATGACCTTAGTAAAAATTGTAGATCTTGACCGTGCGTATCCGATGCCGTTTACCGTTTGTCGCTATCTTGCTTCGTTCTCGAGATCTCAGGGGGGGGGCCGAATCGGCCCCCCCCCGCCAGTTTCTTGTCCCGGCGGAGCCCGCCAGGAATAGGGTTAACCCTCGCCGGACCTATTGGTTTTCTACATACGCGCCGGCCGAGGGGGGGGGGCGGGTACGACCCCCCCCCTCGCCGTTTCGCCCCTGGTGGAGCTAGCGCGTCGCGGAAAAAACGAGCGTGTGCGCCGTTACGAGACGCAGAGATTGGTACCCGATTTTAAGGTCCTAGGTCAACCGGTGACCTCTGAGGTCAGGTCAAGTGCCCCAAGGTACGGTTCAGTTTTTTGGTGAATAACTTCGCAAAAAACGGCCGCAGAGCGCCGATTTTGGCAGCATCGTGTTCGTCTCGCTCAGGCGCGTCGAATGATATACTTTTTGTCCGGGTCAGGTCAATTTGGGGTGTTGACCTCAGGTCAAGGTCAGGTCAGCACCCCCAGGTCACGAAGTTGGTCGAAAGAGGTCATGTCGCATATCATTCGATTCGGCAGGTCTTCCTGAGTCCGTTGGTGGCTTTCCCGACTCGCTAGCTCAATTTGATCAAGAGTTATTGACGAAAAACTAATATGACCTTGATGACGTCATAAATGACGTCACGCAAGGTCAACATTGCAAAAGTGACGCATCTAACCTTGCAAGGAGTGCATCAAATCACGATTCTGTGTGCTTGAGATAGCTGGAGATCGTTCCCGGCGCCAGAATAGCAGTTTGAATTTTTCCCCATTGACTTATAATGGTGAGGTCACGAAAATGACCTGACCTCATATGACCTTTAGGAAAAATCCGAGATATACAAGTTGTGGGACTCATAATGGATACTAGATCCTGCAAGTTTCATTTCCCTGTGACATCTCCTCTGGCAGTGAGGGCGTTGCGAAGTTGCGACATCTGAAGACCGTGCAGAGGTTCACTTATGACGTCATAGGTCAGTGACCTGACCTGACCCAAAAATGCGGTTGGTGTCAAAAGATCCGGCTTGGATCAAAGATCAGGTATGCCAAGTTTCAGCTCTCTATCGCCAGCGTGTTCGGAGCTATCGCGAAAAAACCCTATGGGGGGGCGGCACCCGCCCCCCCCCCCTCGGCCGGCGAGGGTTAAGGGCCTACATCGGCGGCTCTGAGAGTCCCCACACCGACGCCTTTGAGGGCCACGTACCAGTGACTCTGAGGGCCTCTTACCAGCCTCCGAGTGCCCTTGCCAGCCTATGACGGGCCACTTTTCACTTGCAGGCCATTTTGCAGGGCCACACACATGCCAATGATGGCCCCACCAGTGTCTCTAAGCCCGCAACGGCGGCCCAACAGTGTCTCTAAGCCCGCAAGACCCCGCAACGGCGCCTGTGAGGACCCAACACCAGCGCATCTGACGGCCTTTCACTGGCACCTCTGAGCGCGCCACACACCGGTGACTCTGAGGAGCTCGCTCGCTTCGCTCGCTCGTAAAATACCATGTAAATTAGGCATTAGTGTACATTAGGCACACTCCTCGGGCATAAATGATACTTTTGCTTGCCGATTTTCCACATTTTCTCATGCAAAGACCGTTTTAAAGAGACCCGTCTGCCAGTGAGACTGGACCCACCGTGCCTTCCTCCTCCCATCGAAAGGTCCTGGATACAACCTTGCCTGAGCTGACCCCGGGCCCCCGGGTGACTCGCGGGCCCGGGGTCCGCGAAAAAAAAAACATGCTAAAAAAACATGCTAGCGTAAAAATATATATGTTTTGAAAATTAAGCTGGTACCGAAATAATTGTTTTACCTACCATGCATTGACAAACCAATTGCTCAAGCTTCAAACCAACCGAAATATAGCCCCGTGGGCCGTATTTTTTTTTGGGGGGGGGGGGCCTTCGGCATGGGGGGCCCAGTTCGAAGGTCGTGCCCCCCCCCCATTCAAAAATCCTGTGTGCGCGCCTGCTTTGGAGGGATGTTTCCGCTAGGCTCTAGTCTATAGGAAACCGCTATGACGAGTCGCCACAAAATCAGGACAGCTTTTTAGTGGTCTTCAAGGAACAGACCCCCTCAATCGCGAGAGTCGAGCCCGTATTCGAATGGGCATATCGTCTAGCCAAGCTCACTAACTCCTCCATCCCCCACAGGAAGAACTGCGCCTCTCGAGGCTCTACTCACTGATTGTTGGAGCTCTCGGCGTGGTGTCGCCGCTCGCGGTGCTGCACGATCCCCATCAGCTTCATCCAGGGGTTGTTGGGGCCCATGGCCGTGCTGGCACCCATGCCGCCTGACCACATGGCTCGCCGCCTGTTCTGATCCAGTGGGTGTCACAGCGCGTCACTCTCCGGCCGTCACTCGACCCATTCCTTCCACCAGAGACGTCGCATCACCACCGTCACCGCCGCCGGCGTCGCCGCCGCCCCCGGCCGAGCAGGCGCCCGCGGGCCGGCCGGCGCAGAGCCGCTACTGCCCCGGGCGGCGGCGGCAGCGGGCGCGCGCGGCCGCAGTCGCACGCACCGAACCGGAGCGCTGGAAGGCAGAGCAGCCGGAGTGCTGGCACGCACCGATCGGTGGGCAGCAGAGAGGGAGAGAGGGGAGGAGGGATAATGTGTCGGGCATTGCGAAATACGACGCTTTTGATGAGATGAGAGAGCAGCTAAGACGCGGATGCTGTCTGGAAGGCATGCAAATCGTACGTGAACTTCTTTTGTTCAAAAGTTGTAACGTGGAGGCTCATGATATAAAACGTTGTGAATTTTAGACCAGTTGCAAATCAATATTTGCTCTGTACGCCATAAGTATTCGTCCTGTATGTACAGGTCTCGCGGGTTTTAGCGGTAGATTTTGCACCTAGAAAATTTAGTGTACTTCAGGCTATATCTTCGTCGTCTTAAGCTTTTAAGTGTTGAAGATGCGATCGACTTGTTGGGTAACAAGCCGGCCATGATCGTGTAAAATGGCTTCATCGTAGATCGATTAGTTTCTGAGATATAACCGGAAATGTAAAAGTGCAAAACCTACCGCTTAATCTCGCGAGACCTGTACATACCTATGATCCAGCAGCCACTCATATCCAGAACTAAAGCTATTTTTATAACAACTGCATAAAGACAAAAAGAAATACCCTACCTACCTACCTACAGACAAACATACACAGACAGACACACACCGACGAACCAAGAAACAGACAGTCAAATGTCAGTCGAACCGACAAACAGATGGATTGGCGAGACCATCGTGACCAGATTTCGTGACCGCTAATTTTCTAGCCGTGTAACATCTCTGAATTCGTTCGGTCAACAGAGACTGAACAAGTGACATGTGACCGATCCGTCCGTCCACGGCGACCAATCAATGCGATTCTAGGGACTACACTGTTCGACTGGCTTCTTTTAGGAAATCCCTTTTACACCAACCAGTTTGCACATATGCCAAATACTTGCCTTTTGTAAATTTCGTATGCGCACTGGCTTCTCTTTGAAGAAAGATGAACAAAGTCGTCACAAAAAAACGGGATGACGTCTGTCTGTCTGTCTGTCTGTCTGTCTGTCTACTAGTGTCTGTCTGTCTGTCTGTCTGTCTGTCTGTCTGTCTGTCTGTCTGTCTGTCTGTCTGTCTGTCTGTCTGTCTGTCTGTCTGTCTGTCTGTCTGTCTGTCTGTCTGTCTGTCTGTCTGTCTGTCTGTCTGTCTGTCTGTCTGTCTGTCTGTCTGTCTGTCTATCTGTCTGTCTGCCTGCCTCTCTCTCTTTCTCTCTCTCTCTCTCTCTCTCTCTCTCTCTCTCTCTCTCTCTCTCTCTCTCTCTCTCTCTCTCTCTCTCTCTCTCTCTCTCTCTCTCTCTCTCTCTCTCTCTCTCTCTCTCTCCAAAATAACTTTGAATGTCCAAAAATCTCTCGGCAGTTGTTGCTCTCCACCACAGATGCGTGCGGTGCCTACAAATCTCTCACAGCCTATTGAGGATGATGTGGTGACACAGCTGGGGCGAACGCACGGCACATATGTGAACTCAAGTGTTGGTACCGGTATGAATGAGCCAAAAAGTGGCAGAGATACCACGAAATATATATGTATAATGTAGGTTATAATTAAATCATAAGCATCTTTTGATAGTTTTCTCCAAGTTATATTGAATAATAAATAGTTTGGCTTGTTTCTGCCAATATTTCTGTGTACCTATGCTAACCATTCATATCAGAGAATATCTAACGTAACGCTGCCCCGCTTGCCTCACCATCTTCCCAGTTTCAGAATCCTTTATAATCTGACAGTCTTTTTCAGACGACGAAAAAAGCGCACCTACCAGGGAGGAAGCAGCGCTCCGTCTGCGCCATGGCACTGGTTCACCACTAGGGGAGAGTGGGGTAATTTGGCCGCTTTTTTTAGAAAACGATATAACTTAAAATTGACGACACATTTCTGCATTTTCTCAACGCTGGCAGGTGTCACATTCATTTTACTTTACTGGACAGTGAACTTGAAATGATAGAGTGATTACTTATATTGAAATTGTGACGTATTACAAAGGTCTGCAAGGCGGCCAAATTGCCCCACTAGCAGGGTTACTTGGCCGGGGGTGTGGGGCAATTTGGCCGGTGTTAGTTTGCGGTCGGGATTTTCTGTTATATTGCGAGTCAGCTTCAGATTCAGCAATGACGTGTGTCCTATGATCCATTTGCCGCATTTTAGAGGTTGGCTCAGGGGTCACAGGGGTCAAAATAGCCCAAATAGCGGCTCTAGATGCGATCACAGTTTTTTACGAATAACTTTTGAAGTAAGCAAGCTAGGCCAAAACTTCGAGTACCATCGTAATTCTCTCGTCAGTCCGCATCGAAAGATATATGTGTTGACCTTGAGAAGCCAAGGTCAAAGGTTGAACTCAGGTCACGTTGCATCAGGTCGCTTGACCTCAAGGTCACGTGATTTCAAGGTCATCATGCATATCATTCGATGCGCCTTGGTGAGCTGAACAGAATGAGACCATTTGTGCGGCTGTACCATTTTTATGTAAGGATTTATTAGCAAAAAACGTTTGGTAGCCTTTGATGACGTCACATGCTCTTACAGTTGACCAATCGGAAGTAAGGCATCATAGTAGTCAAAGTTGGTCATGAATCATGTCATTTATGGTACAATTGACCATGAAAACTCGGCCGTCCCAGCATAGTGACCATGAGCGCACCGGCCAAGTTGCCCCGCTAGTCCCGGCCAAATTACCCCATATTGTCATTCTGAAATTTTTTGTCTATGAAGTCATCATTGCTTTACGGAATTAGATAAAATTGCTCTTGGAACCACTGAACACCCCCAAGAATGGCGCTATAATGTCTGAATTCGTTTTTAGCCCAAATACTACATATTATACAATTTTGTAAACAGAAGTAAAAGTTACCATTTTCTAATGAAATTAACGTTTTATTAATTTGGAATAAAACTACGAGGGGCAAAGTTTTGACATTTGTCCTCCAGTTATTTCTACCCATGACAAATGAATAGAGACTAGATTTATTTCACTCACTTTTATTAGACATCGTACAGGTGGGGGCGGCCAATTTACACCACCGGCCAAATTACCCCACTCTCCCCTACTACTGTTAACGCCAGACCCCTTGAGACCCTAATTTTTCGCGATTACTTTTAAATGCGTGAAGGAATTGCAACCAAGCTCAGGACATGGCCGTTTCAAGACAGGCCGAAACTTTTACAATTTAGATATTTTATCGCCATTTCAATATTTCAGGCACTTGTCATTGACTCGTAATGTTAAATTTCGAGCAAGATTTTCATCCGGTGTGTAGAGGCTATCACCAGTCAGTCTGTGATACGTTATGACGTCACAGCTAAGCCCCGCCTCTGTGGTCTTGGCCTGCGGCGGTTTCGGGCCGGCGCGCGGTCACTCTCGCTGTGGCGGGGAGCGGGGACGGGCGACGGTCGAGCGGTGCCGAAAGCCGGCGGAGTTGTGCGTAGCGTCTTGGCTGACAGTGCCCAGAGAGCGACATGATGACTAAGGAGTCATAAATGCTCAATGCGCATTGCTTCTACAATGCTGATATGTTCGCTGATATTTTTTTTTATAAGCTGCAAATGACGGGCAGATGGCATATAACTGACATAAGGTTAGGAAATATTCACCTGTATTTAAAGCCTATGGCGTTGCAGATAATGCGATAATGGGATGTCGGATGTCACCAAGTAGCTGCCGATTTGTACATCGCTATGCAACCATCGAACAACGCAATAATAAGTTAATTGCCTGAGCTTCACATCATACGGCTCGCTCGTATTTCAAACAGATACCCTACATCGAAAATCGTATTTGTTAGGAATCGTTAACGTTTGTTCGAAGCACGACTGAGTAGTAGGTTGAGGAGTGATGGTCCTCTTGGTCCTATATACAAGAGTCAACAAGAGCCTAACATTTACTTGACCGTCTGCTGCAATTGACTCATAGCACGTGAAGCGTCAGCGAAATTCATAGTCCTTCACAGATGGCAGGGGTGTCGTTTGTACAGAGGTCGCTGATGGGCACGGGTCAATGCCGCAGTCGTGGGCGGAGCCTAATGTCATATGACGTAGAAAGCCTCTATCCAGGATGGAAAAACAGTTAACATTACGAGTCAATGACAAGTGCCTGAAATATTGAAATGGCGATAAAATATCTAAATTGTAAAAGTTTCGGCCTGTCTTGAAACGGCCATGTCCTGAGCTTGGTTGAAATTCCTTCACGCATTTAAAAGTAATCGCGAAAAATTAGGGTCTCAAGGGGTCTGGCGTTAACAGTAGTGGACGTCAAACCGCGTGGGACGCGACTTTTTCGCAATAACTTTTGAATGCGTTGCCTCTCAACAACGAAACTTCGGCATTGGACGTTTCAGACCCCGGCCTAATTTTTATTACTAAGGTTTTTCAATGTCCGATCAATATTTAGGGCACTTCCCGTTCACTCGTAATGTTAAATTTTGCTCCTGAAACTCTCTCGGTGAGCAGAGGCTACTCCACAAGGGGCGGAGCCAAAGTGTGACGTTGGAGCTAAGCTCCGCCTGGGCTGGCCGTTGCCTGAGGCGCTACCTGACCCGAGACCGGTCAGTCGCGGTCCGTAGGGGTTGGTACGCGGTGCTTCCTGCCAACACACCCAGCCGCATGGCGTACGTTATTCATGCTTGTCCTAAGGGCTGCAAGAATGTATTTGCAATGCGCCTCTTGTCGGTATTTAACCCTCGCCCGTATAGGGGGGGGGGGGGTCGAACGGACCCCCCCATGGTTTTTCGCGAATAACTCGCGTAAAAAGCAGCCGATCGCGACGAAACTTTCAGTACCCTCGCGTTAATCAATTTGACACCTACCCTGAAAATTTCATGACCCTGACCCCAATGACCTTTGACCTGTGACCTACTTTTCGAGACCATGTTTGGCCGGAATCGCGATTCGGCGTATGTCGGCTCGCATTAGCCGCGCGTTTGCAGTCTTTTCGTGGTTTCAAGCGTTCAAACATGTGATATGATGTTGCACCCATGCATTAAGGGGGGGTCAAGGTCACCTGAAGGTCAGGTCAGGTCATTGACCTTTGGTGACCTCGGTTCACTTTTTCGAGTTTTACATGTTTCTAGGCCAGTTTTTGGAGCTGAATTCGAATTTAGCAACCATATGAACATTTACGAAGTAGTTTTGGTGCCTTCGTAACATGTTACGAAGCTGTCAGAGGCGGTTGACACCTACTAGGAATACCCGGCAGGACCCCTACTGGTTGACCTGACCTGACCTGACCCGACCTGGACTAAATGCATAAAGACATCATCTGTGATCAAAACTAACATGATATTCGTGATCAGCGCCCCGAAAAACCCCATAGCAGTCACACTTTACGACGTTCGAACAGGTCCCGATTTTCCTGACTTTTGGGTCATTGACCTGACCTGCAAGGTCAACCAATGACCTAGGACCTTAAAATTAGGTATCATCGGCTTCCTCTCGTCACGGGCAACACGCTCGTTTTTTCCGCGAAGCTCTAGCTCGATCAGGGGCGAAACGGCAAGGGGGGGGGGGTCCAACGGACCCCCCCCCCTTATACGTTCGCGGCTGGAAAAACACCAATACGGGCGAGGGTTAACCCTCGCATGTGTGCGGCGTTTGCCAGCTTCTAATGTGTAGGGGGGGGGGGGTCGGTTGGACCCCCCCTTGCCGTTTGGCCCCTGATCGAGCTAGAGCTTCGCGGAAAAAACGAGCGTGTTGCCCGTGACGAGAGGAAGCCGATGATACCCAATTTTAAGGTCCTAGGTCATTGGTTGACCTTCCAGGTCAGGTCAATGACCCAAAGTCGGGAAAATCGGGACCTGTTAGAAAGTCGTAAAGTGTGGCTGCTAAGGGGTTTTTCGGGGTGCTGATAACGAATATCGTGTTAGTTTTGATCACAGATGATGTCTTGAAGCATTTAGACCAGGTCGGGTCAGGTCAGGTCAGGTCAACCAGTAGGCGTCGTGACGGGTATTCGTAGTACGTGTCAACCGCCTCTGACAGCTTCGTAACATGTTACGAAGTCACCAAAACTACTTCGTAAATGTTCAAATGGTTGCTAAATTCGAATTCAGCTCCAAAAACTAGCCTAGAAACATGTAAAACTCGAAAAAGTGACCCGAGGTCACCCGAGGTCACCAAAGGTCAATGACCTGACCTGACCTTCAGGTGACCTTGACACACACGGGAGTAACAGAGTAACATCAAATCACATGTTTGAACGTTTGAAACCACGAGAAGCTTGCAAACACGCGGCTAGTGCGAGCCGACATACGCGAAATCGCGATTCCGGCCAAACATGGTCTCGGAAAAGAGGTCACAGGTCAAAGGTCATTTGGGTCAGGGTCATGAAATTTTCAGGGTAGGTGTAAAATTGATCAATGCGAGGGTACTGAAAGTTTCGTCGCGATCGGCCGCTTTTTACGCGAGTTATTCGCGAAAAACCATGGGGGGGTCCATCCGACCCCCCCCCCCCCTACACATGCGAGGGTTAACCGTGAAGGAAGCCGCGATAAACTGCTCATCAGCCGAGTGTTGACTGTTCGCACTTCTATCAATGAAATATTTTCTTCGACTCGCTAAGAATGTCACCCAGATAGGAAGACTAAACGCGTACGCCAAATATTACGATGATTTAAGAATAACAGAAAATGATTAAATGATTATTTAATAAGTTTGTCAACGTAATTACGTAAATGAGATACATAATAATATAATATATTTACACAGTCAAGTTAATTTTTTAAATTAAAATTTTAATTTTAGGTTCTTGTAGATATCAAACCGCCAGGAACGTTAGTACACTTCGTGTTATCCTGCCAAGCCCTAATACATATGCCCCAACTTAAATGTTTCCGTAATGCACCGGTACGCATAGTAGGACAGTGGCCCAATATAGGGGAAACCCGGGAGGTATGGGCCGGTTTTGTGAAAAGGTAATTTTCTTCCAGTGGGCAGTGGTTAGACCCGGTTTTTCACTCTGTGTACGTGGAATTGTCTTTCGCCTGCAAAGTGTGCCTGATATTAAGCATCTAGGATCAACTATTTTGTCTCGAGATAGCTTTTAATAAATCATGCGCTTTTTCGATCCATCAAAATACACCGGCAGGTATGGGCCATGGCCCGGGAGGTATGGGCCGGTGTCATGTTTCATATTATTTTCTCGGCATTGAGAACAATACTCGTTAATTGGATCTACCTTGAGCTCTCTTAGAGCCCAGAGAGCTTATGAACCGCATAAGCGGCCAACAGCTTACTTCATGGAGGCCACTTGGGCACATATTTGTAAGCGGATTTCCGCTTACATGTTATGCGAGCGGATACTGGGCCTACCAGAAGTGAAAGTCGCAACTCTAAATTCGTCCGGCGCTGCAATAATGTCCTTGGTTTGTTGTCGCGTGTTTAGTTCTATTTAGTTATGATACTGATTTGTAATGACTATTTTATTATTTAATATTGTTCGGTACCAATGTTTCTTTAGTTATGTGTCATATTTCTTATCCGAAGAGTTTTAGACTTCCTGTAATGATTTTGTCCAATGATGTAGTTGCGCGCCACGCGAGAGCCAATCAGGTAATCGTTTATTCTGACCAATGAGAGAGCAGCCGAATTTCCGTTGAGCCCCCGTGACGGGGTTGCCAGACTTGGCGATATGTCGCCAATTTGGCGAATTTTGAAAGTCATTGGCGATAGAAGCACGGCGTTTGGCGATAGGCGATAAAACGTCAAATATTGGCGAATTTCCAGAGTTCATCTCCAAATCACCGAATATTATTTTAAAAAATTAACAAAACAAAGCAAAAAACATCGTTACGAAATATTTCGTAATCTGATTAATTTAATCTTCCAACGTTTCATATCAGACACTCAAATATAAAACGTTCCTGATGAAAATATCTTCTGGGGAGTCGTGAGATGACGACATAGATGACGACTTCACTGACATCCAAAGGTGAACGGCCTGAACATTTCACATCGCTGAATAAACGGCAAATTGAATTACAGTACAATGCCAAAAAAAACACACACATTTTAGACCCCAACTCAATATCTCAGAGACAGGCAACCGGAAAAGGAAACCGCTTGGTCGTGACGTGCCCAGGCTAAATTCATGAGCAAATATGCAATAACAAAATTGTTTGTCCAATCGGTCACCCAGGTATTGAAGGTGTCCCACTTCTCCCCCGGCCCCGGCCCAGTTATCCCCACTCTCCCCTATCTTCTTCTATTTTATTTGGCGCTGGTTAAGGTACGCTGTTATGTAGATGAATATGAGAAACGAGATAGGTAAATCGTGAACTTGGAAACGAATCGTGTGAACACGGTTACACGAACGCCAACTTGCGCTGCTACGTATGCTTATACAGTGCATCCTATTTGGCGAATTTTGGCGAAATTCAAGGGGCGAATTTGGCGATAAGGACCGTTCTGGATCTGGCAACCCTGCCGGGCCCCGTCGCGTCCAGCGCGGGAATTGGGTGCGCCGCGACATGGCGAGGATCGAGATGTGATTGGATTGCGCCTGCTTGAACGGTGGGTTTCAACGTTCGTGATAACTACTGTTTATTTTATTTCACATTCTCTAATAACGGGTTTTGATATTTCGTGCCGGCTTTGTATGTGTCGGGATTGTGACAGTTGTTTGTCTTTTCTTTCTAGGGCGTTTCAGTTTGTTTGTTTGTCTGCTGGATACACGCTTGGTTGGCTCCGAGTTCGGCGTTTGCCTCTGACGCCAGCGGCCGGGGATAGACGCTTACATCTGGTGGCAGTGATTGGAGGAAGTAATTGTACAGCAAGGGGTCCTGACTCCTGATCGGTATGCCGGGTGTCGGGAAATGCGCGACTGACTAGCCCTCGAAGCTTCACCACAAAAGCATCAAGGCTGTCATCTGTTGTGAGTCTCAAAGACCGGAGCTGGACCTGTGCCTCGACTTTGTCGCCGGAGGGGAAAGCCAGTTCCAATCTCTTGCACGCGTCGCCTACCTTCTTCTTGCACTCGGTCGGGAAGGCATCGTAGGCGTCCCTCGCAATTCCGGACAAGCACAGAGGCAGCAGAGCTACTTTTTTATCGTCATCCCATCCTTGTAGGACTGCAAACGTGTCAAAGTCCGCGATGAAACGAGAGACACTGCCCTTACCGGCGAAAGACGGCAGACCGACCGATAGTGACTGCGTCGCCATGCTGAATGTCAAATTTGGCACAGTTCCAACGGAAAAAAAATCGGTGATGTAAGGGGAACCGCAGAGTCGTTAATACGGAAAGTAATTCAACAAGTTACGCTAAAATTAAATGCTCAAATTACTGCGAGAAAGGCGATGGAAAGGACGCTTTACAATGGAAAAAGAAATCGTAGAGCCAGTATTACCTCGTTACAGTGAGACCGGAACACTTTACCAGCAACCAACATCACACCTTCCCAAACCAAGCACATACATGACACACAGTATCAATGAAACACCCTTGTCACCACTCATATCCCCAACCACCAACTGTTTATGTCCACGTCGGCCCAGTTTGGCACACCTCAGCTTCAAATGTCCACGTGCGTCTTCATAAGGGGGGGGGGGGTAGTGCGCGCATTGTCACCGGAGAATACCACGCACGGCGTCCTCGGCAAGGGGGGGGGAAGCACCTGAGTCTCCGGGGGGTCAGAAGGTGCTCGTGTCCGCAACAGGGGGGAGTGCACTCGTCCCAGTCTCCATCGGGAGTGGCCGGTAGTCCTCGGACCGCGAGGCAGGATTACCCGCTCCAACAATGGTCAAAGGGCGATCGTTTAGATCGGGTGACACAAACGTTCAGGCACATCCCGCTATCGGATAAGTCCGAACTGGATAGGTCTCACCGGCGTGTAGACGTTGAGCAGTCAGCTGTCGCGCTCGGAGAATCTTATACTGACGCCAGGTGTAGGCCGTCGAGCTCGGAGAATCCTACTGACGCCAGATGCAGGCCGTCAAGCTTAGGCCGTCGAGCTCAGAGCATCCCACCGCTGCCACCAGATGTAAGCGTCTATCCCCGGCCGCTGGCGTCAGAGGCAAACGCCGAACTCGGAGCCAACCAAGCGTGTATCCAGCAGACAAACAAACAAACTGAAACGCCCTAGAAAGAAAAGACAAACGACTGTCACAATCCCGACACATACAAAGCCGGCACGAAATATCAAAACCCGTTATTAGAGAATGTGAAATAAAATAAACAGTAGTTATCACGAACGTTGAAACCCACCGTTCAAGCAGGCGCAATCCAATCACATCTCGATCCTCGCCATGTCGCGGCGCACCCAATTCCCGCGCTGGACGCGACGGGGGCTCAACGGAAATTCGGCTGCTCTCTCATTGGTCAGAATAAACGATTACCTGATTGGCTCTCGCGTGGCGCGCAACTACATCATTGGACAAAATCATTACAGGAAGTCTAAAACTCTTCGGATAAGAAATATGACACATAACTAAAGAAACATTGGTACCGAACAATATTACTGTGGACGTCAAACCGCGTGGGACGCGACTTTTTCGCAATAACTTTTGAATACGTTGCCTCTCAAGAACGAAACTTCGGCAATGGACGTTTCAGACCCCGGCCTAATTTTTATTACTAAGGTTTTTCAATGTCCGATCAATATTTAGGGCACTTCCCGTTCACTCGTAATGCTAAGTGAAATATCAGCCCGGATGGCGGCTATCGTCAGGCTGCTCGCGAAGCCCCGCCTACTAACTACGAATTCCCTGCCATCTACCGTTCAGACACGACTGCCATCTGTCGGTCGATCCTCACTCAGAACCGGTTCTGCATGCTGCGTGCGTCGGGTCTCAGATGGGCGGACATCTCGAAACCGAGATTGTTCAGTATGGCCTTTTACCAGGTTTTTTAATCCGAGAAAAAACGAGATTGTTCAGTATGGCCCTTTACCAAATTAACTATACGAATTATTGACTTAGCAGCAGGGATGCAGAGCCTTGAACATTTGAGTCAGCTCCAGCTCCGGCTCCGGCTCCGAGTAAAATGGCAATACGGCTCCGGCTCCGGCTCCCACTCAGGGCAAAATATGACGGCTCCGGCGGATCCGACTCCCCTCCGGCTATGCGTACCGGTGCATTACGGAAACATTTAAGTTGGGGCATATGTATTAGGGCTTGGCAGGATAACACGAAGTGTACTAACGTTCCTGGCGGTTTGATATCTACAAGAACCTAAAATTAAAATTTTAATTAAAAAAATTAACTTGACTGTGTAAATATATTATATTATTATGTATCTCATTTACGTAATTACGTTGACAAACTTATTAAATAATCATTTAATCATTTTCTGTTATTCTTAAATCATCGTAATATTTGGCGTACGCGTTTAGTCTTCCTATCTGGGTGACATTCTTAGCGAGTCGAAGAAAATATTTCATTGATAGAAGTGCGAACAGTCAACACTCGGCTGATGAGCAGTTTATCGCGGCTTCCTTCACGGTTAAATACCGACAAGAGGCGCATTGCAAATACATTCTTGCAGCCCTTAGGGCAAGCATGAATAACGTACGCCATGCGGCTGGGTGTGTTGGCAGGAAGCACCGCGTACCAACCCCTACGGACCGCGACTGACCGGTCTCGGGTCAGATAGCGCCTCAGGCAACGGCCAGCCCAGGCGGAGCTTAGCTCCAACGTCACACTTTGGCTCCGCCCCTTGTGGAGTAGCCTCTGCTCACCGAGAGAGTTTCAGGAGCAAAATTTAACATTACGAGTGAACGGGAAGTGCCCTAAATATTGATCGGACATTGAAAAACCTTAGTAATAAAAATTAGGCCGGGGTCTGAAACGTCCAATGCCGAAGTTTCGTTCTTGAGAGGCAACGCATTCAAAAGTTATTGCGAAAAAGTCGCGTCCCACGCGGTTTGACGTCCACAGTAAATAATAAAATAGTCATTACAAATCAGTATCATAACTAAATAGAACTAAACACGCGACAACAAACCAAGGACATTATTGCAGCGCCGGACGAATTTAGAGTTGCGACTTTCACTTCTGGTAGGCCCAGTATCCGCTCGCATAACATGTAAGCGGAAATCCGCTTACATATTTATTATGGTTAACTCAAACATGTTCCATAAGACAAACAATATTTTTCTGTTCAAATGCACTCTGTAGTTGTATTTTCGAGCATGCGCGACAAAAAAAAAACTTATTGAAGAGGACATTCAAAGAAAACATCATTTTATTGATGGATCCCTGGAGGTGGATGGCCCGCACCTCCCGGTTAGGACGCCAGAATGCGTGTAGCATCTCAGCTAATAATCTTACAAGAAAGCTTCAAACTGTCTATCCAGTCTTAATTTGCATGCTTTAACCCTCGCCTGCACATGCAATTTTCCCATCCACTCCCATCCCATTTCCCATCCCATCCAGAACGCACATGAGGGGGGGGGAGGGTTGCCACCCCCGCGCTATTTCGTTCCTGTCGGATATAGAGCTTCGCGGTAAAGAAAAAAAAAGATTCTTTGGGAAGAGACTAATCCGGTCCCGTTGGACGCCCCTGCCGTTCGGCCCCTGATTAACCCTCGCTGGCACAAGGGGGGTTGATGCAACCCCCCCTAAGGTTTTTCGCGAATAACTCGCGTAAAAAGCGGCCGATCGCAACGAAACTTTCAGTACCCTCGCATTGATCAATTTTACACCTACCCTGAAAATTTCATGACCCTGACCCAAATGACCTTCGACCTGTGACCTCTTTTCCGAGACCATGTTTGGCCGGAATCGCGATTCGGCGTATGTCGGCTCGCATTAGCCGCGCGTTTGCAAGCTTTTCGTGGTTTTAAACGTTCAAACATGTGATTTGATGTTGCTCCCATACATTAGGGCGGGTGTCAAGGTCACCTGAAGGTCAGGTCAGGTCATTGACCTTTGGTGACCTCGGGTGACCTCGGTTCACTTTTTCGAGTTTTAAATGTTTCTAGGCTAGTTTTTGGAGCTGAATTCGAATTTAGCAACTGTGCTGGTGTCCCCGCCTCCATTGTGCGTGGTGTGCCGGTGTGTGCCCGAGTTGAGTCCCTGGAGACGCCACTGCCGTGCCCTGCCCTCCGGCAGTCGGCCGGCCGGCTGGGTTCCTGGTCCCTTGGTGGTCAGTTGGAGCGGAGCACCAATACACGCCGGAACGTTACTACCGCGTCTCACATGGCGCAGCCGGCAGGATAGTGAACCGCGGTTTTAAGTGATAAGTGTTGCGGAACCGACGAGTGACGGCGATGTCTCATAACGGTGAGACTGTGGACGTTTCGCGGAGTGGTGTCGTGGCTCCAGCTGCAGGAGCTGGCCCGACGTGGGCCGGCCGGCACGCGCGACCGGACAGGCTGGACATCGCCAGCGACCGAGGCGAGTTATTTCACGTCTGGCGAGAGCGATGGGAAGATTATGTGCTGTTGTCTGGTCTGGAGCGGGCAGAGCCCCGCATCCAGATAGCCGCTCTCCGAGACTGCCTCACGGACGACACAATCAGAGTGCTTCGGAACCTGGAGCTAAGTGAACCCGATCGTACTGACGTGAGAAAGTCCATCGAGGCTCTAGAGAAATACGCGAACGGCCAAATCAATGAGGTCGTTGAGCGCAAAAAGTTCAACGAACGGGTACAGGAACAGGGCGAATCCTTTGATGACTTTTTAACGTCCCTTAGAGAACTCGCCCGCAGCTGCAATTTTTGCACTGAATGTCGCGATTCGCTTATAAGGGATAGAATCATTATGGGTCTGAGGTCTGCAGAGACCGTTCGATGTCTGTGTGCAACACCGGACCTGTCTCTGTCGGCCACTGTTACTGTTTGCAGGGCGCAGGAGGCGGCATCTCGCGACGCACGGGAGCTGCACGGCGGCACTGCGGACGGCCCGTCGGCCCTGCAGGTGTGGTCGCCCCGGGGCGCTGGCGGTCCGGCCGCCTGCACTGGCTGCGGTCGGCGGACGCACCGACCCGGCCAGCGGTGCCCCGCCCGCGGGCTGCGGTGTCGGGCCTGCCGGGGACCGGACCACTTCGCAGCTGTGTGCCGGTCGAGGACCGACGGCCGGCGGAGCCGCGAGGGGTCGTACGGACGGTACCGATCCCCGCCGCCCCGGGACCGGTATCGGTCCCCACCGCTCCGTGATCGGTACCTGTCATCTCCGCCGCGAGACCGGCCTCAGTCTCCGAGAGGTCGGCACATGTCGTCGCCGCCCCGAGAGGTGTACCGGTCACCATCTCCCCGCGATCGGCACCGTGCAACGACAGGGGATCGTCGCGCCTCTCGTAGTCGCCAACGGCAATCTCCAGACGGGTACGGCCGAGTCCGTTTCCGGCGGGATGGTGAAACGGCGAATCACGTGGACCGCCGAAGCCCCAGCACATCGGCTATCATCGCGTCTGCATCGGTACAGGGTGCCCCGAGGGTGCGGGTACGCGTAGAGGCGTACTACTCTGCTGATGTGGACGCGCTGCCCGACACCGGAGCGGACATCAGTGTTGGAGGTATCCAGTTCCTGGACGACATGAATGAGTTCCCTGAGAACCTTCTACCGCCCAACGAACACCCGAAAGCAGCTGACGGAGCCACCGTCAAGTCTATCGGCATTCTTCCCGTTCGTATCACCCTGGGTGACGTCACGGTTGATGACGACATACATATTCTTCCGCGCGTCACGGGTCTGCTGATGTCATGGAGGACCACCCGCCGGTTAAACATTATTCCAAAGGACTACCCGCGTCAAATGAACAGCGCGACCTCGACGCCCTACGTCAACAGCGCTGGTTCGAGACACCCGGCAGCTCCAGACGACAGCAGTACGACTGCTACCCCGGTCTTTGAAGATCAAGCGAGCTCGACCGGAGGGCCGCGCGGCACGGCCACGCCAGCGCCATCTACAACGCAACCCGACCGCTTTGTGGCGACATCTGTGCGGACGGAATCCGCACCGCGCTGTCGCCAAGCTGCACTGCCATCTACATCCCAGGTCAGGGAAGAGACACTAACTCCGAGCACTCACTGTACGACCAACGGTCAGATAGCCGCTCCCGAGCACCGAGAGGAGCAATGTGCCACGAAGATCCCAGACCTCGTGCAGGAATTCCCCACTGTGTTTGATGGCAACATTCGGTGCATGCCAGGAGAGGAGTACAAGATCCATCTCCGTGAAGATGCGGTGCCATTCTGCGTCACCGCGCCACGACGGGTACCACTGTCGTATCGTGACCCACTGAAAGAGGAGCTGAAACGGCTTGAGGACCAAGACATCATCTTCCCGGTGACGACTCCGACTGACTGGTGCGCACCGATCGTTGTCAGCGCTAAAAAGGGAGGCGGCATCCGGCTTTGCGTGGATCTTTCGATGCTGAACAAACACATCCGTCGAGAACGCTATCAATCACCGACTCCAGCAGAAGAAGTAGCATCCATTGTCGGAAAGAGGGCCAAATGGTTCACAGTGGTTGATGCTGCCAAGGGATACCACCAGTGCCCGCTTGCGGAAGAAAGCAGGTTACTGACAACTTTCATCACACCGTTCGGGAGATTTGCCTTCAAACGCGCCCCGTATGGTGTCTCGTCGATCTCCGAGCATTACAACCGGAGGATGGACGAGGCACTGCAGGGAATGCCCGATAACTACCGGAAAGTGGTAGATGACGTCATCATCTTCAGCAGCACACTGGAAGAGCACATCCAGCACGTTCGGGAGTTTCTGTCTCGATGCGAGGAACGAGGCATTTCCCTCAACCTGGGAAAGCTCCAACTGGCTCAACGCTCCGCAAAGTTCGCCGGCTTCATTGTGACACAAGAGGGGTACAAGCCAAACCCGCAACTGACTCAAGCTCTATCTGCGTTCCCGACTCCGCGTAACATCTCTGACTTACGCGGATTCTTCGGACTCATCAACCAGCTGTCCCCATTTACCGACAGTGTAGCAGAGCTAATGGAGCCGCTTCGTTCTTTTCTGAGTCCAAGAACCACCTTTCTGTGGGAAGAGCACCATCAGCGGGCGTTCGAGAGAGCGAAGGAACACCTTGCTTCAGTGCCGACTCTCAGCTTCTTCGACCCCACCAGGCCGACGATGCTCGCAACCGACGCGAGTCGCAAGAAGGGTCTGGGCTTTGTTCTGCGACAAGCTGACAAGGATGGGCGATGGCACGTCATCCAAGCTGGATCACGCTTCCTCAGTGATGCCGAAACGCGGTACGCGACCATCGAGCTTGAGGCGCTCGCTGTATGCTGGGGCCTACAGAAGTGCCGCCTGTTCATCGGAGGACTTCCGAGCATCGAAGTAATCACGGACCATCGTCCTCTCGTACCAATCCTCAATAGCAAGACGCTAGACGAAATTGAAAATCCAAGGCTGCAGCGTCTCAAGTTACGGATGAGCGAGTTTGGGACAATCTCAGCAAGATGGGTACCGGCCTCCCAGCACAGCGCTGCAGACGCCCTGTCTAGGAACCCGATCGAGCACCCAAACGAAGACGACGAGTGTGGAGAGGATGCAACGACTTCCTGCATCCAGTCTATCGTCATCAGTGAACTCAAGGCCCATGACGTCGACATCAGTCTCAAAGAGGTCCGGGAGGCTGCTGCTGCGGACCACGAGTTCCAGCTACTGGCAGAAGTCATTCGGAACGGCTTCCCTGACAGTAAATCAGAGGTTCCAGAAGCCGTCAAAAGGTACTGGCCAGTTCGAGATCGCCTGACAGTGGACGATGGAATCGTTCTTTGTGGATGCAGGGTCGTTATACCCCCATCCCTGCGGAAGAGAACGCTCGCGACACTCCACGCGGGGCACCTGGGGAGAGAAAGGACAATTTCCAGAGCAAGACAGATCGTCTACTGGCCAGGAATGAATGCTGACGTCGATCACGTCACAAAGTCGTGCGACCGCTGTCAGAGTGAGCTCCCCTCCCAACAGCGGGAAACGCTGATCCAGCACGAGCTTCCAGGACGACCCTTTCAGCATCTGACTGTCGACATTGGAAGTCACGCTGGAGGTAAATATCTTGTTGTTGTGGATGGGTTTTCTGGATGGCGTCATGTAGCATACCTCGGCTTACACTCGGGCACAACCAAAGTCATGTCTGCATTGCTAAATGTCTTCCGACAAATCGGGGTTCCCGAGGCACTGTGGAGTGACGGGGGCACTGAATTCACATCATATCAGTTCCGAAGTTTTCTCAGAAAGTGGGGCATCAGTCACCACACATCATCTCCCCACTATCCACAATCTAATGGACTCGCCGAGTCTGGAGTGAAGGCTGCTAAAAAGCTATTGAGAAGGTGCTGGGACTTTCGCAGGTGCAGACTGGACGAGGACGCCTGGACGAGAGGGATCCTCCAACACTGGAACACGCCCGGTAGCTGCGGAGTGTCGCCAGCTCAGCTCGTGTACGGACGACCGATCAGAGACACTCTGCCATCACACCCTGATCTCTACAAACGGCAGCCCCCTGAGGAGTTCGCTGACCGACGGGAGGAGTGCCGTCGTAAAACTAAGGAGCGCTACGACAGCCGAGCACGGGATCTCCCCGAGTTCCCAGTCGGAACCCATGTACGGGTGCAAGACGTCCGCACCCGCCGGTGGGAGAGGTGCGGCACAGTGACTGACGTCCTACCGTTCCGGAGGTATCGTGTGCGGTTTGACGATGGCGGCAGTGTAGACCGCAACCGGTGCCACCTTCGCCGGAGGTATGCTGTTGTTGAACCGTGTCTAGCGGAGAGGAGCGGTGCATCGGACAACTCAGGTCCGACCGGGCAGCGTCGCGCCGAGGTGCCCAGCGGAGGCCGACAGCCGCTTCAGGGGACGTCCCGTCTCGCCGAGGAGCCGCCGCTCCGACGGTCGACGCGGACGAGGAGACGGCCGAGGCGTCTGATAGAGGAGATGTAATGATAGGCTTGCGTGTGCGCAGCGTGATGTTTCTTTTCACTTGTTAAGTTATTTTGTTGTTATTTTGTTGTCAAGTTGTTTCCGTTGTTACGTTATGCTGGTACTTACGGCTGTAATATGAGCTCAGGTGGGACCCCTGAGGGGAGGGGAGATGTGCTGGTGTCCCCGCCTCCATTGTGCGTGGTGTGCCGGTGTGTGCCCGAGTTGAGTCCCTGGAGACGCCACTGCCGTGCCCTGCCCTCCGGCAGTCGGCCGGCCGGCTGGGTTCCTGGTCCCTTGGTGGTCAGTTGGAGCGGAGCACCAATACACGCCGGAACGTTACTACCGCGTCTCACAGCAACCATTTGAACATTTACAAAGTAGATTTGGTGTCTTCGTAACATGTTACGAAGCTGTCAGAGGTGGTTGACACGTATTACGAATACCCGTCACAACCCCTAGGTACCGGTTGACCTGACCTGACCTGACCCGACCTGGTCTAAGTGCTTAAAGACATCATATCTGATAAAAACTAACACGATATTCGTGATCAGCACCCCGGAAAACCACATAGCAGCCATAGTTTACGACTTTCTAACAGGTCCAGATTTTCCCGGTTTTCGGGTCATTGACCTGACCTGGAAGGTCACCCGATGACCTAGGACCTTAAAATTGGGTATCATCGGCTTTCTCTCGTGACGGGCAACACGCTCGTTTTTTCCGCGAAGCTCTAGCTCAATCAGGGGCCGAACGCGAGGGGGGGTTGTACCCCCCCCCCCTTGTGCCGTCGAAGGACGCAAAATGGCCTGTGCCGGCGAGGGTTAAGCTAGTTATACCCAATTTTAAGGTCATAGGTTATTGGCCTTCCAGGTCAGGTCAATGACCCAAAAGGCGGAAAAATCGTGACCTGTTAGACGTTGCTATTTACTCGTATTTCGAGGTGCGGATCACGAATTTCACGTTACTCTTGATTACAGATGGGGTCTTCATGCACTTAGGCCAGGTCGGGTCAGGTCAGGTCAGGTCAACCAGAAGGAGTCCTGCCAGCTATCCATATTAGGCAGGTGTCAAATACTACTGACAGCTTCGCTTCGTACCTAACATGTTACGAAGGCACCAAAACTACTTGGTAAATTATCAAATGGGAGCTAAATTCGAATTCATCCCCAAAAACTACCTTGCAGAAACATGTAAAGCTCCAAACTCGAAAAGTGAACCAGGGTCATCAAAGGTGAATGATCTTGACCTGACCTTCACGTGACCACGATTCACGTGACCTGACCTTCAGGTCACGTGTACACACGTGACCTGACCCTAACACCCACCATAATGCATAAGACGCGCATCATTTCACATATTTTATCGTCTACAAAAAAGCTGGAAACACGCGAATAATGTGAGCCGACAAAAGCTGAATCGAGATGCCAGCCAAACATGTTCTCAAATAATAAGTCACAGGTCAAAGATCGTTTGGATCATGGTCACGAAATTTTCTGAGTACCTATAGGTATGTACAGGTCTCGCGAGATTAAGCGGTAGGTTTTGTTTTTTACATTTCCGGTTATATCTCAGAAACTAATCGATCTACGATGAAGCCATTTCACACGCTCATGGCCGGCTTGTTACCCAACAAGTCGATAGCATCTTCAATGCTTAAAAGCTTAAGACGACGAAGATATAGCCTGAGGTACACTAAATTTTCTAGGTGCAAAACCTACCGCTAAAACCCGCGAGACCTGTACCTATGTGTAAAGCTGACCAACTCGAGGGCATTTTAAGTTTCATCGCGATCGGCCGCTTTTTGCAGGAAATAGTTGCGAAAAAACGAGGGTTTCCGTTCGAACCCCTCATAAGTGTGATCCCCCTTATATGTTCGACTCCCCTAGGTACCGAAAAACATGGACAAAATTCAAGGTCACATTCTGACCGGAAAGACGATGTCGCATATCAGTAAATCTTTACCCTTTGTTGTTTTTGTTGTACAAGATGTCCAATGTGTCCATAGTCAAGGAATTTCATCAGTTCAGCACAGTGGCGGATCCAAGGGGGGGGGTCACATGGGTCATGGCCCCCCCCTTGAGGCTCGGGGGCCCAAAGACCTGCCAGGGGCACCACCGGCCTATCAGGCGTATCACAGTCCTGACAGGGGCACCACAGGACCGCCAGGGGCACCACAGGCCTAGCAGGGACACCACGGGCCTGGTGCCCCTGGCCCTGACAGGACTGTAACGCCCCTGACAAGCCTGAAGTGTCCCAGGCAGGCACGTGGTGCCCCTGACAGGCCTGAGGCGCCCCTGCAAGGCCGGTGGTGCCCCTGGCAGGCCTGTGGTGTCCATGGCAGGCCTGTGGTGCCCTTGCTAGGCCTCTGGTGCCCCTGACAGGCTTGTAATGCCCCTGGAAGGACTGTGGTGCCCCTGGGCCCTGACAAGCCTGAGGTGCCCCTGACAGGCCAGTGGTGCCCTTGCTAGGCCTGTGGTGCCCCTGGCAGGCCTCTGGTGCCCCTGACAGGCTTGCGGTGCCCTTGGAAGGACTGTGGTGTCCCTGGGCCCTGACAAGCCTGAGGTGCCCCTGACAGGCCCGTGGTGCCCTTGTTAGGCCTGTGGTGCCCCTGGCAGGTCTCTGGTGCCCTTGCTAGGCCACTGGTGCCCCTGGCAGGCCTCTGGTGCCCTTGCTAGGCCGCTGGTACCCCTGCGCCCGGAGAGGACTGGTGCCCCTGAAAAGTCTGAAGTGCCCCTCGGCATGCCCGTGGTGCCCCTGATAGGCCCAAGGTGCCCCTGCGAGGCCGGTGGTGCCCCTGGCAGACCTCTGGTGCCCCTAGCAGGTCTGTGGTGCCCCTGGCAGGTCTGTGGCGCCCCTGGCAGACCTGTGTTGACTGGTGCCCCTCACAGACCTGTGGTGCTCCTGGGCCTTGACAAGCCTGAGATGCCTGGCTATGACAGGCTCGTGGTGCCCCTGATAGACCAGTGGTGCCCTTGCTAGGCCTGTAGTGCCCCTGGCAGGCCTCTGGTGCCCCTGCTACCCCTGCGCCCGGAGAGGACTATGGTGCCCCTGAAAAGCCTGAAGTGCCTCTCGACAGGCCCGTGGTGCCCCTGGGCCCTAACAGGCCCAAGCTACCCCTGCGAGGTCGGTGGTGCTCCTGGCAGGCCTCTGGTGCCCCTGGCAGGTCTGTGGTGCCCCTGGCAGGCCTGTGTTGACTGGTGCCCCTGCTAGGCCGCTGGTGCCCCTCACAGGCCTGCGGTGCCCCTGGAAGGACTGTGGTGCCCCTGCCCCTAGGGGTGCTCATGGGCCCAACAGGCCCGTTGTGCCCCTGACAGGCCTGTCGTGTATACTTGCTAGACCTGTGGTGCCCCTGCTTCCTGGCAGGCCTGTGGTGCCCCTGGCGGGCCTGTGGCGCCCCTACAAGGCCGTAGGTGCCCCTGACAGGTTTGTGGGGTCCCTGGAAGGACTTTGGTGCCCCTGACAAGCCTGAAGTGTCAAGGACAGACCCTTTAGACGCAGGGTCAAGTTCGTCGGACTGACAACGATCTGCTTACCTGATAACGTTCCTGGTAAGTACTCACTACTCAGCGTCCACAACATATATACACATAGCACATTCATATATACTTGCTTACAATTGGTAAATGTGGTTGTGTTGTGGCTAAGAGTTAAGATACTGACTAAAAATAAAAAAATAAAAAGAAAAAAACTGAAAATGGGGGCACCACCAACATGAAGTGGACGAAATCCGTTGAGTTTTTAATTTTGGGTATAGGTAGGGGCACCACTTCGATTCATGACCCTCCCCTTGGAGTTTTCCTGGATCCGCCCCTGGTTCAGCATGTACCCAACATTCAAAAGTTATTTATGATGAATGAAATGAAGAGCTCCTGTGATGCCTACCTTTAGGTCTAAATGAGCTAGGGAGTGTCAGGTTGAGGTTTCCAATCAAGTATTTGATGCTTAAATGATCATATTAGACGGATAAGACTTATTCTCACTATTTTAGCCGACATTATTTTTGGTTGATTTTTAGGTCGGTTTTAAAAACATCAGAATTTACTGATGCAAAGGCGGTACCAGTTTCACATACCTACCTTTATTTCATGACCTTGAAAATGTTTTTTTACTAGTTTTCGTTTGGGGAATATTTGTTTCTGGTCCCTAAAAAGCTGTTTCTGGCACCTAATTGCTGATCAGCCCCAAAATGCTTACTCGACCCTAATATCTGAATTTGGCACCTAATTGCTTCCACACAGCCTTAAGTTGCCAGATCGTCTAGTTGAACTCCGTATTCGCTGTTTGCTGATTCAGCACCAAAACCAAAACATCCAGCACCTATTTTATTCCACGTTTGCCTACCTAATTCGCGTAATCTTCCTGATTTTATGTATCCTAACAAACATGAACGTTGCATTCGGTGATGTCAAGTGCCATTTTCGCCAGTGGAGATAATGATTAATGCCATTTCTAGCCAAAAGAGAATCACTAGCCAGCTATGGTGCAGCATAGCAAGACGCTCCCATACCAGCCCGCTATGTAGAGATTATTGCACCCTCAGCCATTTTAACGTGAAAAGTTTGGATCCGTCACTTCCAGCCAGGCTCTCAGGTCATAAACTGGAGTAAAGCAAAATGTCAACTCTGAACAGACATGCCACGCAACCGGCCCTCTTTTCAATAGCTTTCTGCAATCATCGTCTGACTCCATCTCGATCAAACGCAGCATCCGGTTTCTACAGGGGCGTTTGACTGACCGGCCACACAATAACCAAAAACAAAATCAAAGTTTCATGCACACATAAGTAAGAAACGGATGAAAAAGGCACAACCACGGCACAACTCTGCGCGGCAAACAACGGACAATAACCCGGTTTACATAGCATATTTGACGAGGTTCTAGCTCGTTAATTTGGCGATAATTTCGATGCAGTGGTCTTCAAATATTTAGAAGGGATCATTTTGTAAATTGTTCAGCACCATTGGCATATTTTGCAACATCACGGACGGAGATATAAGCTTGCAACAAACCTTATGTAAACGCGTCTAATGTCCCACGCAAGATCTCGCGTTTCTTCAGCGGCCTTGAGGCTTGAACGGAATGCGTATTTACAAATTGCAACCGAGCTCCGCCGTAGTGTATTTTATTTCCGCCGTAGTGTATTTCAGTTGGGGTATTTTCTACCATACATCTGCCTGAGCTTGGGGTAATTATAATTTGTCGGCGACGTTAAAAAATGATGCACCTTTTTTCGCAGTATAGGTTATCGCATGTGCATATTTTTGTCTTTTTGGTTGCGCTTTTCCCTCGCCCGTATAGGGGGAGGCGTTGAGCGGACCCCATCGGTTTTTCGTGAGTAACTCGCGTAAAAACCGTCCGATCGCGACGAAAATTTCAATACCCCCGATTTTATCAATTTTACTCCTGCCCTGAAAATTTCATGACCCTGACCCAAATGGCCTTTGACCTGTGACCTATTTCTCGAGGCCATGTTTGGCCCGAATCGCGATTCGGCGTATGTCGGCTCGCATTAGCCGCGCGTTTGCAGTCTTTACGTGGTTTCAAGCGTTGAAATGTGATATGATGCTGGTCCCATGCATTAGGGTGGGTACTGGGTGTCACATGAAGGTCAGGTCAGCTCAATGACCTTTGATGACCTCGGTTCACTTTTTCGAGTTTAACATGTTTCTAGGCTAGTTTTTGGAGCTGATTTCGAATTTAGCAACCACTTGAACATTACAGAGGGTGTAACGAAATTATCCGGACATCTTTCTTCCCGCTGTAATTAAAAAGCAAAACATTCTGGTACTTTTTATTTTGACTGAGCATGTAGCCACCTTTCATAAAAACACAGTGGCGAATGTTTTGGAGCATTTCAGCCAATGTATTCTCCAGCACACTGGCTTTGATGCGGACCAACGCCGTCTAAACCTGTGGCAGCGGTTGGGCGATGCTTGTGGCGGGCGTCTCTTCAGTCACCTAAGCCGTAATCGCCACGCCATATGTGGAAGGCTTTTGGTGTCAATACATACATACATACATACTGAACAAGAGCCCACAGGTTTTCGATTGAATTGGGATCGCGACTTTTTCCAAGTCATAAGCGTTAGCCCAGAATGATTGAAGGTTCTATCGGCATCACTTCCCGTTCTTTTAGGGACTTTTAAGTAGCGCGCCGTCCCGCATGAAGACAGCGTGGCTTGAATCAGGCATCAGTGCGCGTTCAGAAACCGAGCCCTCAGGCGCTCAACCAGACGGTATAGGAGGGCCTCCTATACCGTCTGGTTGAGCGCCTCCGACTATTCATTGGCCAGTATGTTTCTCCGGTAATACTTGACGTTGATGGCGGTATTTTGTGACACTATGTTCTATTGGAGGATCGCTAGGCAGCTGAACATGCTCCAGTTCTGGATGTTGTCCGGATGTTTGACGGCGGCGAAGGCCAGCAAGTTCGAGCGGCTGGCCGCCCATACATGGCCGATTTGACGGTTCAAAGGATAATACAGCTCGAACGGCTACCCATCCAACCAGACCACCTCACCCTTATCATTCTTCAACCAGTGGACGCGATCTGGCGTGAGGCGAAAGGTGGTGAACTGGTTGTTTTCCCGTCAGTTTCGTTGTCTTTTTCAGTTTGAAGGGCACTAGAACCAAGTTAAAGGGCGGGTAGCGGTAAACCATGATATGGGATCTCATATTATCTGACTTGGTAAGAATTCGAGTCAATTTGCGGATTGATTGGTGCCGTTTCCTTGCCGCTATCTTGATGACTCTCCTCACCACTTGACAAAGGGCGGCTTTTGTGGTCGCGACTGGGCTGAGTCTGCCACCTAAGTCCCAGATTATTACACCTCAGGCAGATGTGCAATTGGCTGCTGCTGATGTCCAGCTGCTGCAGTGTCCCAAAATTGAGTTTCGTCTTGGGTGTCAGAGGGGAAAAATACCCACCAAAAAGAGGGGAGAGAGTGGAAAACTGCTGATGTGATTAGATCCAAAAAGAGTGAGAAACGACAAAAAGCATGCATTTTATTCTAGGGTGTAGAATGTTGGACGCTAAACCGGTCATCCACACCACTGCTCTTTCAATAGGTAAAAATATAGGTTTTCTTGGTTGGGAGTGGAAATTTTTCTTAAGAATTGGTGGTGAGAGTGGAAAATGAAATTCATTTGGATGTCGTTTCCCACCCAAGTCAACAAATTTTGGGACATTGCTGCTGGCAGACCAGCTTCTGGCTCATGACGCCGTGGATGCCGCCATGCAATTTTACCACGAAAGGAGAGATTGTATCCCTTTCTCGCAACTGCCTTGGACGAAAACTACCATGTGAACCCGTCTGTGAATCGACTCCTACTCAGAGCAACAGTCACATGACAAGGTCAGGTCACTGCTGAGTTGAAAACCGATAGCAGAGGCACGTATTCATCCAATATTCCCACTTCTAACATCAAAGGATTAGGAAACTGTGCAAACAGATATGGCGAAAAAATAGATGTCCGGATAATTTCGTTACACCCTGTACTGAAGTAGTTTTAGTGCCTTCGTAACATGTTACGAAGCTGTCAGAAAAAAAGCGTTCTGCCCCTCCAACTTTTGCTTATTTGTAGAACTTCGTTGCTTAGCAAACCACTATGTTGTTCGCATTGAGGAGCTTTGAAATTTATGTGTAATTCAAAATGTTAGTTCTGTAATTAAAAGAATTGATTCAGTGTTGCACATAATCTAACTTAACAACCGAGCATTGCAGGTTTGACAGCTTTTTGCCCCACCAGCACCACCTTCGCTGGAAAAGCTCCACCCTTGCCTATAGGGCAAAACATAAGGGACAAAAAACACAAAACAAGACAGATAAAAAACAACACAAAATGAACTCATTGCCTAATGAAGTTCAGTCTGGAGCAAAAACATAGGTAATAGGCATCTATGTCAAATTAGAATGAAAGATTAAAATCAACTTGACCAGGTTTTACGGTCTGACCTGATCCTGACTGCCTTACTTCACCTAACCCCAATTCAACCTAACCTACCACAACACCTGCAGAGGTACCTTCCTGGAAAATCACGCCCAGGGAGCCGGGAGGTGTCCAACTTATTGGAATATTACCATGATTGCTTGTCAAAATGTGTGTCATCATGCTCTTGTTTGACAAGTGATGTATAATAAATGTGACATTCAAAAATGACCTCCTGACTGTTGACTGTTGAGTGATTAGAATCTTCAAATAATCAGGGTACAATGCTGTGCATCATAGTGCACACTAGTCATGTTGTTTTTGTGTAGGCCCTCTGCACATTATTGTGTACACTGCCATGTGCACCTTAAGGAAAAAAAAGTGACTAGTGGTGCATAAAAAAGGTTGTGCAATTGTGAAGTTCATGCCCTTGGTCTTGCTGGATCCAAATGCCTATAGCTATAGCAGGATCAGTGAGGGTTGTAGACATGCTGCATACACTGTGAATTGAAGATATTGGCACAAAGTACACCCGTAGGTAATTACTATGCTTAACACCTAATGTAAGAAGCAACATAAATGCCCAGATGATACAGCAACAGCTCTCTGGTCAACATCACACAAATTTATTGACATACTTTGCAGGTACATATTTACATTCATAGCAAATACTTTCGATTTGATTCAATAACTAGGTGCTAGTAAGCTTGCATTTTTGTAGGTACAACAATGAACATATATTTAATCATAAAAAACTTTCTCGTGGCATTAATCACATACCTTTTTACCGAACAAGTACCTATCTACCATGCAATGATTCTAAATTTTGTCCGCAATGTACCTATATCTCAACTGACACATTGAAATTGAAATACCCTAACAAAACCTAGAACTGTACAAAAGGAGAATGCAATTCTACAAGAACTATGAAGTTCTGAAGTTATTCTCACATGCTGGAATGTTGAAACTCTACTTTTGTCGTCCATTTCCACGTTTCATTGAGCAATCATATAGAACTGTTTTCGCTCTTCGGTCATAAGCTTTTGCATAAATCTTGAATTTTTACACATCATCTTGAACCATGCTCCAGTCTTTCCAACAAGGTACTATGGAACATCAAAGCAATTTTGATTTGTTGCAACAGCTTCAGATCATGATAGGCTTGAAGTTTGTTACACCATTTGCCAGACAAACCTCTACAAAATGTGTATCAATTCCCAAACTAAGCAATTGATTATATCAGTATTTGCGGTTTCCACACAATGTTTCATAATATTATTCGATTTTTATATCAAGAAACCCAAATAATCCACAAACTGTTATTGAAACACTCCCACTTCAAGAGTTCACAGCAATACAATACAAGTTCAGAAGCAAATAAACATTGCGCCAGATTTCGTATGAAACGCGCCATCATCCTGAAGTTTCTACCACAGACGGTAGTTCAACCGCAGCCGTAGTGCGAAAACCCCTGCCCACCTTACCCCACCGCGGAGCTCGGTTGCAATTTGTAAATACGCGAACGGAATGAAAACATTACATTTCTTTTTTTGGAGCTATTTGATGACGTCAAAAAATGCAATACCCGTTTTAATGGTGAAAATCGAGACAATTACTCACAAAAATGTTTCCCTTTAAGCATTACAAATAAATACTTTTAAATATTAAAATGACATTGTTTTTTTCGAACAAATCAATATTATTTGCTTACTTAAACGTCATATACAATGCTGAGATCACTACGGGGCTGTCTTAGAGTGTAGCTGCACTGGCAACCTTTAGGCTAGACTCCAGGGGTCATTATACCAGAACAACATGATTCTACCAGCCAGTAGTTCATTTTTCTACTAGATTGGTGCTACGCTCAGCATTTAGGTGCCAGATTCAGAAAAAAGAGTAAGGCGTACCGATGAATAGGTGCTAGAAACAGCTAATTAAGGTCATTTTCCATGATTGGTGCTGGTATCCACCAAATAGGTGCTGAGGACCAATTTTGGGGCGAGTCAGCTTTTAGGTGCCAGAAATAGCTTTTCTGGGACGCAATTAAATGGCGTCCTTTTCGTTTAGGGGTTTGTTAGAACCAAGGCTATATAAACCAGGTAGAACGTTCCCGTCGAAAAAGTGGTGACAAGCGATAATTAGTAGCCGCGACCCTCACTTGTTCAAAACTATATCCGCAAGCAGCATTTACAGGCTAGCGGAAATCGACCAATCGGCGTTCGGCAATACTCGACGCTGATTGGCCCGATGCTCGTGACGAAATTGCGGGGGACTGTAGCTATTCCCCTATGGCGTTTAATAGACTTACGACTTTTGAAGGGGATTTATACCAGTTTTTGTTGGGTTTGAGGCCATTTTTGAGCTTGGATATTCTTTCTGTGACTTTTGACTGTGTAGTAACGACATTTAATCATAACATTTCTATATACTACCGGTGTCGCATCGGCCAAAAAGACCGTAAGTACATGGGATAGACGGACCACTGCTGATGGGGCCACACATGTCGGCGTGTGGTCATCGGAGGTCCATGAGGGCTCGATATAGGCCCTTCATGGGTCGGTATAGGCCCGGTGGGTCCAGTGCAAGCCTATCAGGGGCCGGTGCTGACCCAACAGCTGGCCCAGTGGCATATAATGTAAGGCTGTTTAGGGACGTTGAGGGCTCATGGGGGCCATATAGGACCAATAGGGACCACATCAGTCAATCAGGGGCCATTTAGGCCAATAAAGGCACTTCAGGGGACTTGAAAAGGTCATTCAAGAGCCGTGGTGGGCCCATGAGGGGACGGCATTGGTCCAGCAGGTGCAGTCAGGGATGTTGTACGGGTTTCTCAGTGGCCCATTTGGGCATATCAGTGACCAATTTGGACCCAGCAGGGGGCTTTGTAGACCTATCAGGGGCTGGTGATGGTTCATCAGGGGCCAGCGTTAGTCCATCGGGGCACGGCATATGCCCATCAGAGGTAATTGCGAGCCCACGCTGAACAATGATGGCCCTTCAACGGCCCCTAATGGATCTACATTGACCCATGGGCCATGATGTGTCATGTACCTATGCCCCTATGACAGACCTACTCAGACCCCTGATGGACATTCCCGGCCTCTGATGACCCTATACTGAATGCTGATGGGGCTCTAAGTTTCTCCAATAACCCTTCGTCAACCCATTATTACCATACGCTGGCACTAGGGGCCCCACATCAGCCGCAGGGCAGTCCGTGCCATGACAGCATGTCTTTTCGGGCGATATTACATCGGTAATATTTATCAAAATCATGATTTTATGGTGTCATTATATAGCTAACAGTCATAAGAAATATATTTCATCTCGAAAACAGCTCCAAACAGCATATAATTTTAAAGAAACTCCTCCGAAATCCAAAAGCCTATTCGGGTCCATAGAGAATAACTGCGGTCCCCCGCAATTTCGTCACGAGCGTCGGACCAATCAGCGTCGAGTACTGCCGAGCGCTGATTGGTGAATTTTCCGCTAGTGTGTAAGTACTGCTCGCGGAACAAGAGTTCGTCGACAATCCTCCACAAACGTCTGTCACCATTTTTCGTAATGCTAAACAGCCGGAGCGTACCCCCCTGGTTAGAACGGACATGCCTAAGAGCTGGACTTTTTGCACGCGTTCCCCGCCAGGGGGCGCCACTGAGGAAGCACCCTCTGACGTCACGATAAAACTGCGCGCACTGTGCGCACGGTTCTGTAAGCAAGTAATATAGTGGTGGTTTCATGGTGGAAATTGGAATCACTGTATATTTATATACACTGTGATTGGAATAAGTATTTTCACGTTGTAAAATTTCAAGCCGTTTTTGTGAAATTAATTAGTAAATTCATTTCAAAAGTATTAATTTGAAGTGTAAAAGGAGAATAATTAGAAGAACATGGATATTTTTGTTCCAATAGCTTATTATGTGAGACATGATCGGTACTAACGGGTACTTCTAAGAAGTTAGTGAAGAAGTACCAAACAGCCTGCTCGGCTACGATCGTCAGCTGTCCTTTGGAGCTGGACTTCAACGCTGTAAAAAAAATATGTGCTGAATTAATTTTTAGTTTCACCAAAATATAAGCAATTTATCATTTCTTTTTCACTTTTGTAATTATTGTTGAGTGAAGAGACATGTTGTTAGCTCTGACAATATAAATTATTAATTAAAAAAACGAAATGCGACGGTAAGTATCTGCTACTAAATTATCACTTTAACCAAATACATGGAGAATCTTGCTACCATTGCTTATAAAACGTTCTTATCAATACACAAATGTTTTATTTTAGACAAGAAGGATTTATTTGCTTAAAGTCTTGCGTCATGTGCTACTGCTTTGATTCCAAAGACGCTCTCCGGGTCGGGGTAATTTAGTTCTTCATCGATCGATAAGAGATTTTGATTCCATTGATATCCAAATTGATAAGCTCGGCACCATGGAGTAAGGGCGTCCCCACAGGAGTGACGCAGGAAATATGAATGGCGTTTACACCGACAGTAGTTTCCCACAGCCGGCAATGGGAATCTCCTGTCGGTGTAAACGCCACTATAGTCCCATCCAGCTCAAACACTGGGGAATATCCCCGCACTTTTGAGGACGGAAATCTATGGACCTGCTCGAAAAATAGTGGATAAAGTACGGCGAGCTTTCAGTTTTATGGTTGGGTCTCCCTTCCGAGGCACATATTTACGGGGGATATTGGGTCATATTCCCCCGGCGTCCTGATGATCGGCGCCCAGCTCAACGTCGAAAGCGCCCTGATACGCGGCACTGCTATCTGTGAAGGTGCCCAGGCTGCTGCCGCTCGAATTTTGGTCGCCTCAACTTAATAAAACCTCCGTTGATGCCATCTCAGTTTCCTCGAGGTCAGGCAACCTTCACACGCCGTTGGCTACCTTGGCTGGCCGGCGACTCGTTCCCCTCGTGGCGACGCTCTTGACATCCAGTCAAAAGTTGGAGTGGCTGCCGGCTGGCGCCCCCAGTGGGGGCCGGGGAAGGGGCAGTGGGCCTCCACGTTGCTCTCTTCCCGAGCCTATGGTGACTTGGCTCAACTCTCCTCAATAGAATCTGGATTCTGCACGCTGTATTAACATGGGCGTAGACACCACTACGGACAATACGGACAGTGGGTGTGACAATCAGTAGTGCCATTCATATAGAGGGTGTCATATATGAGCGGAGAGGCAACAGTACAGCTGAGCGGAGAGACAACATTAAAACAACAGTACAGCTGGCGTTGCATGGAGCTGCAGGCAACCGGACAGCGGAGGCTTGCGAAAAATAAACAATTCGTCACTTCAACGTATAAACAATAGTAAAAGCAACATAAACACATATTCTCATGGTCGAACCCATGCACTAGCGGCTCACGGCGGGCACAGGCACGCAGTGCGGTAGCGGTACCGGATCACACGTCATGGGCGTTGTCTCAGCATAGGTTGTTCGCAATCTAGTTGAAGCCTAAGAAGACGGCCAGTGGGGTCTCACTGCTGCTGAGGCGACCTCGGAGACGATGCGTCGCCCCTCCTGTCGGCGACCTGCGGTGAGCAGGACTCCAGATAGCTGGCTGGCACGTTGCCGACACTGCCAGATGCTGTCAGCAGGCCTCACTGCTGCAAGTGATGTGCAGATGGACGCCAGGTGACTTCGTCTGCAGGCGATTCCGGAGACCGCGGCCTCACCAGGCAGTACCACCTGCATCGCCATGTCGGTGTTTCTAGAAATGGAAAAATAACAGTATTGGTGAAGGACAAGCAATACAATGTATTCTGTTTTCCTCTCTTGCAGGTATACGTAATCTACAATTATCATTGTTCCTATTTCATTCAAATGAACCTGAAAATTCCATATTGGTACATTGGTTGACTAAATTTGTGTAGTTGGGAACAGGGGCGACGCCACGTTGCGACGACTGGAGGGGACATTGACCATTTTGGAGGGGACGAGGACCATTTCAAGTCGATTCTTTCCATGCAACGCCATAGGCGTAACGCTAAAATTTTAAAAAGTGGAGGGGACGAGATCCCCTCCGTCCCCCCACCCTGTGGCGATGCCCTTGGTTGGGAAGCAGATTGTTTGAAATACATGTTTGGCTGAACAGTGCGGAAAATATTTCATTGATCACTATAGCTGCAACAAAAATACTGAGACAGAAAACATTTGCGCTTACCTGGCTCCTTAGTCAGTCCCGCACAACGGAAGTGGTACCATTTATCGCAGCCGTCGCATCCGACCATTGGTGCTGCACTGATGCTGCTGCACTCCCCACATTCCCAGTAGGTACCTTAGGAGCGTCTTGGCTGTGAAAAGATTACATGAGTCATGGCGCATACATGAATAGTAAGATGTTTTATATGTTTAACATCGCATAGCAAAGACACAACAGCTGGGAGTCAAGTGTAAGCCAAAGTGTAAGCCCTGCCATGTTTTGCAGACTGGATTTTAAGCAAGAAAAGCTTTGCTAAAAATGACGCTTGACGAAGCCTCATCCTACTGGGCTGTCTGACATGTCTCCCTGTAAAAAGCATGTGGCCCTTATATTGTATATATGATGAATATGTTAATAATGCAGAGAAAACACAGTATAAATTATACCCAACGTTTCATCTTAATCGACTTTGTCAAGGGTGTTTGAACAGCTTGAGATGAGTGAAGTGTAAGGGTACCTAGGTACATCTGAAAATAAACTGAATCTGCGTTCAATAAACATTGATTTTGATAATACATTTCACAAATAAACTGCTAATAACAATCATACTAAAATAGCACGACAGATAACTAACAATCGCATGAAGAGCTTCTTGATTCGCCTTGACATTGTCGTCCGAACGAATGTTGTCTGAAGTTACACATTTGTCTTTTCTGCGCAGCATTTGTGTTTGCCATTTACCGCACCAAATGTTCGCCAGCGGTGGTGACTTTTCCTTACCTGCTCACGAAACGTCACACACGACATGACGTCACCCGAAGACGTCATCAAAAAGTCCAGCTCTTAGGCGTGTCCGTTAGAACTTGGGTTTGTTCGTGTCATTAGGGAATGGTATCTTCATTATTTGATTAAAGGAAACATTTATTTTATTCATTGTTGCTCTGGACAATAACAGTCTAAAAATTGCAATGAGGTGTCTCGCCTCAGCTTGGTACTGAATTCTGCAAAGAATCTCGGTACCATGGACGTATAAATAATCGTCGTAAATCATATCAATATAGTCGCATAATCATATGATTATAAATAACGTATAAATAAATGCATAAATAAACGTTTATTTATACGTCCGTGCTGGGGTTTGGCAGCGCAGCAGTAAGTCCTAGCTAGAATGGCTAGAATTCAAATTAACTCACTAGTTTTATCTGAAATTAAACCAAGTAATTCCAGCTTGAAATTATTAAAATTTTGCCCAACAGTCATATTACCCTAGGTGTAAGCATTTAAAACTGGTTTTGCCAGTTCATAGATGTAATTTATTATTGGGTTCTTGATATGATTGCGACCGTGTCTGGGAGGTCAAGTAGAGGGTGGAGGTATTGGTATGGGATACAGTTATCTGGGAAATCTGAAAGTAAGAGTTAATTGTTGTGGTATGTTTTTTGAACAGCTCAACAATCTTAGGATTCAAATATCAATGACTGCTGACTGTTATTAGCATTGGTATTGGTATCAACTACCTATCAAATCATGAATACCGCAATAGTTTAAAAACCTTCTCCTCGGTCACTCATTTTTCAGAATCCTATTCCGTAGTGGGAAAAGATATCTTGATCTTCCACTTTGATCCATGAATAATTCTCCTAAGGGTGTTTGAGATAAATTAGCACATAAGCAACTTTATTGAAAATGCTTGGTATCTCAATATCTCAATATCTTTGAATGTAGTATCCCTATGTAGTATCCCTATCATTCATATGATCGCTCCAGTCATCTCCTGAACCTGCAAAAGATGGTCTTCACAGTCTCTAAACAGACATGGGTGCTGCTCTATACAGATCAAGAATATTCCAACTGGTTTTGAAGCCAGAGAGGAAGGAAAACGGTCATTTTGTACTAGACACCCTGTATATTTATACATTCTGACTTCTGACTTGGTTTTCTGTTTTCAGAGACAGAGTTGTGGATAAAGATGTCACTCACAATGCAGAACATAATAAGTGATGCTCAGACATTGTGTACACAGCTTAAAGATCATGAGTCACTGGCAGACCATCTGATTTCCCAAGCTCAATGCCTCTACAAGCAGGTGGATGCCATGAAACAGGTAATTAGCATTTTATTTATTACCTACTGTATCCAATCTGATATGTGTATGTTGATGACAGTGTGTTGACAATGACGCCATGTTATGGTTCATTGTTCATTTTGGTGCATTGGTTAGCCTATGGTTCATTGTTTGCTTACTAAGAAGTATGGTGATTAGTAGGCAACTAGTTATATGTAATAAAGTCAGAGATCTGACCTATTGATGCTCTTATCCTATTTTTCCCTCCTCACAAAGTGCCTTTTTCATTGAAAGTCATCAGCCAGACTTCAAAGTATGATGAGTAATGTCTTTGAGGTCCTGGTTGCCAAAACAGTAGCCATGTCAGAGCTAATATCTGCTCACTGTATAGTTTGTCATGCCTCAATGGCTGAGTGTGTTCCACACAGGCAAACAACGTTAGGGCTGCTGTGCACCTGACAGTAAATTGTTGGTCCATCGTGCTGAATTCTGTATAGTCTGTCTTGGACATGTGCAGTCTTTGAGCCCTGTAAAGTCTCTCTTAGCCCTGTGAGTTTGTTTTGGCCCTGCACAAGTGCACATTCTGTATGATCTCTGTGCAGTTTGGCTGAATTCTGTATAGTTTGAAGTCAGTGTCCCAAAATTGCATTTTGGCTTGGGTGTCAGAGGGGAAATTGCTTTCCAAAAATGGGGATAAGAGTGGAAAATAGCTGGCCAAGGTGAGGCCCAGAAAGATGGGAAAAGATCGATAGCATTAATTTTTATCCATGCGTGATAAAATATGAGATGTACAACGATTATCCACGCTAATGCTTTTTCTTCGTAATATTGGGAGTGGAAAATTGCTCTTCAAAATTGGAGGTGAGAGTGTGAAATGATATTCATTTGGATGTCGTTTCCCACCCAAAACAACAAATTTTGGAACACTGTTTGAAGTTGAACTGACCCCTCACCCTTGTAGTTAGAACTGTGTCTCAACATAACCTTGTCTGGTCTACTGCTGTGTATATGTGTTCTGTTTAGTCTAACCTAAGTTATGGAAGTCCCTTTGAGTCATGCATAGTCAGACTGAACCCTAAAATTTGTTCAAAACTTGCTTAGTCTGGCTGGGCTCTGCACAGTGTCTCATACTGCAGTATGTGACCTGTGTCCCGCCCTGTCCTCAGTATGAGGAGGAGGTCGGTCAGCTGAATGAAGTGGCTCACCAGAAGCCACGCGACGCGCTCGTGCAGGGAATCCAGCAGGAGAACCGTCATCTTCGGGAGCTGCAGCAGGTCAGTGCGGAGTCGGGCCAGTGTTGCTGGACACGATATTCCTCGGTAAATTAGATTAATAGAAGACTGTGATATGGCTGAAAAAAACCTGAAAAGCTTGGTCTTCTAGATTCCGGGCGGGACTCGTGACCAGGACCTTGCGACAGTTGAAATGTTCGCTTTACACATAAGTAGTCGAAGCCAATATCACTGCACTGCTTGCTTGTTCATTTGCTTTCATGATAGTTCCCAGCCGAAGTGACCTCTGTCAGCCTGAAACCATGCGTCTGCTGACCGTGTGCCGATGTCACCTCAGGAGAACAAGGAGCTGCGTAACTCGCTGGAAGAGCACCAGAACACGCTGGAGATCGTCATGTCCAACTACCGCAAGCAGGTGACGCAGCTGATGGAGATTAACAAGTCGGACCGGCAGCTGCAGCTACAGCAGCAGCGGCGCGGTCAGGCCGGCGCCGGGACATGCCAGCAGGTGAGATGGGCGCACTGACAGAGAGAGAGAGAGAGAGAGAGAGAGGTGAGGTAGGGAGAGTGTATTGGTGGTGGGTGACTGACGGGATAGATGACAGCTGTGAGGAGCCAGCATCAGCTGACTGCGCGGATATGTTGGTAGTTGGACTGTAGACGCTGCTACATCTCATAAAGGCATAAATGGCTTTGATTCTAACTTTGGTTTTGTTTATTTGTGTTGTTGGGTTTGGCTCTTTCGGTCTAACAATACCATTTTAGAGCCGGGAGGATGACAGGAATTAGGGGGAGACATTGGTCGGGGTGGGCACCCTGGTGACTCGTCGGGGCTGAGCTTGTCCAGTTGGACAGGCCACGCGGCCCCCATAACACTCACCGCACCCGGCTACTGGCGTGCTCCTATGGGAGCTTCCCGCATGGGATAAAGTTGCCCGTCCAGCCCGGAGCAAGGGGTTGAGGCGTGGAGGAGAAGGATTTGACTATCTTTAGGATGGAAATGACGAAACAGTGTGAATGAAAACGACGGAACGTACTAACTTTGGCTCCATAGCCTACCGTACAACGTCCTAGGGAGAGGTGGTATCGTTAAGTCTGATTTATCGGTGGTTTCTCAGTCCCTTTGCGTTTCTCCCCTTACTGTCCCGAGCCGTCTACCAACCGGTGTCCGTTTTGACAGCCAATGACTTTACCATTGCCTGGACTGACACTGACATGCGAATATCCAGAGTGATACTGACACATCCCTTCCCTACCACTCCTTACAGTCCCCGGACACGGCTCTCCTGCAGCTGCAGTCGGACAAGATCCAGGAGATGGCGCTGGTGATGCGGCGGGCCGTCGAGCTGGATGAACAGAGCGAACACCGGGCTCAGGAGACCATCGCCCAGCTCAACAGGGAGAATAAGGTAACCTGGGGTGGAAGAGTGGTGGTGTAGCACGGCTGTTGGTGGAATGTAGGTAAGATCTTGAATGGGTTTCTAGGAATGAAGCTGGATTGGTTGATCTGCTTTTCGTTTTTCCTGAGCCCACTAGTCCAGGATATGTGTGTGGTCGTCGATTTTTCCGCCTTCGCCTTATAAACGGCCCGAGGAATGTGGGAGCTGCGCTGTCCCTCGCCAGCCCGAGGAATATGAGAGCTGAGCGGTTTCATATTCTGTCGATAGTGTGGATGATCTGTTTGACTCGTTCCTTGTCCAACTGATGCGTGTGTAATGTATGTATACTGACCTCTCCCTCCCGTCCGTTCGGCAGGGTCTGCGGGAGCTGCTGCGCGTCATCTACAGCTACAACTCGGACCGACTGCCGCCGCCGGGCCACCCATCCCCTCAGGTGTCCGCCCCCGTCGACCCCGACTCGCCCGTCTCCCTCCCTGACTCCCCGTGCTCCCAGACGGCTCGCCGACCTCCCTCGGCTGACAGCACCTCCTCCGGGAGCGAGGGACACTTCCAGACGGTGCGGCGTCGACCGGCCGCCAAGGGCGCAGCGGACTCCCCGGCCTCCCCCGAGGGGAAGACAGCGCCGGGAGCTGGCTCGCCGGGGGAGGTTAAGGTGCCGCCGGTACCGACCAGCGTGCCGCCGAAAGTGCCGGCTCTAGCGGCGCGCTCGCCGGCGACTGTGAGGGCAGCGGCGGTGACGGTGCGTCCCCCCGCTCCCAGCGGTCCAGCGCCGACCCCGGGTGCCACTCCGACCCAACAGGGAACGGCTGAGCAGAGCCTGTCTCCGAACAAAGCTGCGGTCTCACCGGCTACCAAACAATCACCGGAGAAACAGTCATCTCCTCAGAAAACTGAGACGTCCCCAACGCAGCGACCGGCTTCAGCGACTGGCTCGCCTCAAACCGCAGCAAACCCATCGCCGTCGGAATAGATCCAATCATGGAAGACTGAGCTACAATCGGTGCATGTTCACGAACTTGTCAATACTCCGTGAAACAATCACCGGCTTCACAGCGGTGGTCTCCACTGCTTGCTCGGCACGGACCGACGTGGCTTGGGGCGGTGTGGATGTTTTAAATCGAGTCAGACGATATGTGGGATGGACGGTGAGGAATGGCGGATAACATGTATGGAGAACTGTGGTTGAGAGATTGGAGTAACCTCTACTTGGATGCGGAGGGAGAAGAAAGTACGAGGGAGTGATGAGCCTGTATGGGTCTGTATGTGATTGCTGTAAGGCGTGTGCGGTGTGGTACGATTTTGTTACGGTGACGACTGTTCAGGCGAATGATATCTGAGAGATTAATTGAGATAATCGTAGCGGTCACTAGCGTTTGCACGTAGGCGATGTGAAAAATGCTCTCTGTGTTGTTCAAAGCGACTGGATGTTGTATGCCACCGATTATCCGAATATTTTAGTCCCAGCCAACCAATGTGTACAAAATTGAACTGGGAACCAGAACCATTTCCCTGAGCAGCTACTGAAATGAAAAGCAAAATGGTCGTCGGAAATTTTCTTGCTGAAGAATGCTTTTAGTGGGTTTAACTGCCGATGCTGTGCCAGCAGGCTGGCTTAGAATCGAACTTCGTCATGCAATCAATAGCGTGTGCTGAATATTTGAGTTTGTATCAACTTATGTCACTGAAGTGCTGTAAGCTGTCAAAAATTACCCTCGCACTACATTGCTTGATTGCATATTAGTCCAACTCATTTACTGGATCTATGTAAATCCCCAGGAATTGTGTGCTCACAAGTTGTATTCCTTTGTCAATATCAGCGCTATAAAATATATTCACTTATCGTCATTAAAGTGTGAGGAATATTTTTAAGGGGTGCGGTAGCAGTATATGAACGATTCATGTGATGCGATGCTAGACGCGACCACCAGACATCAGAGTTGGAGGTTCGAACTTTGAAGAACAGTTGCGCCTTCTTGCGATGTGATACTGCTTGAGTTTCGAAACAGGTTACATTTGAGTTTCAACATTGACATCGGAAAATTATTTATTGGCTCTAAGAATTGGCACTGTGCGTCGCATACCATTCATTATCAGCAGAGGCGACAGGTTGTCCCGGTTATAAGGTGGTGCTGATATTTTTAGATATTACCGCTAGGTGTCTCTGTACAGCGGCGAGACAGATGGCGCTGGCGTTCTGAATCTCCGGAGTCGGCGAATCGTTACCTGCAGTCGATGTTCAATGGCCGCACGGCTTCGAGACTAGGAATTTGGACGATAGAGACTTGTAACACTTGAACGTGATTTGTCGTATTGCCACACCAAGATCAGTATTCAAATCATATAGAAGCAATTTCTGATTTTTGCCGCCAACTAAGAACAAAAGCTGTTACTGCAAGTCCCAAAATAGCGATGCCTGTCAATTTCACGTCTCGGTACCGTCTATGCTCAGTCACGTCCCATTCACCTAAGACGCTATGTAAACAAACTAGCCATTGGTGAACATAAACAAGAGGCACTCATTACCAGGTCAGCGGACTTTGTGCATGTAGGTACTGGGGCGTTCCACGACAAATCGACAAGTGCCCTGCACCCTCATATTTTATTTTTTGCTTAGAATTGGTCTAATGGGTTGTGATGGGCGGGGAAGCCAGCTGTGGCAAGGATTATTTTCTTCGAACAACGGTTTCCGAGATATAGCCTCGGGCAATTCTTGGAGTTCGCGCTGCAGCCCTATGTTTGGCGGCCTATAACTCAGAAACTATTGGCTTTTTACTATCAAAACGTTATATGGTTCAACTCACAATCAACCAACAAACATTTTGGCTATCTCGGATTTTCAATTTTTGAAAATTTTGATCACGTGACCTTTTGTCCTATTTCTCGAAGAGTGACCTTGATATTTTCCCCACTGAAAGTTGCAATTTTGTCTGATGACGATTAAAGCCTTGTTAATTGTCATTCATATGCGATAATAAAAAAGTGGTTATCGCCCTGCGTTGACCTCAGGTAAGGTCATTTTTATGACCTGTCCATTATTACGAGCGGGAGCGACAGCGAGATCTCGAGAATAAAGCAAGATAGCGACAAGCGGTAAACGGTAAAGGGTACACACGGATAAGGTCTATAATTTTTACTGAGGTCATTTTCAGGTCAGGTCTAAGATGACGTCACAGGAGCTAAAAGGAAGTCAAAATAGCGGCACTATACATATATATATGAAGTTTTTCTCGAATAACTTTCAAGGTATCCCAGCTAGGAACAAACTAATTGCACCATCGTGATCCTCTCATCGATCCGCATCGAAACATATGTTTGTTGACCTCAAAAGGTCGAAAGGTCAAAAGTTGACCTTAGGTCACGTGATCTAAGGTCAACTTTTGACCTTTCGACCTTTCGAGGTCAACATACATATGTTTCGATGCGGATCGACGAGAGGATCGCGATGGTGCTATTAGTTTGTTCCTAGCTGGGATACCTTGAAAGTTATTTGAGAAAAACTTCATATATATGTATAGTGCCGCATTTTGACTTCCTTTTAGCTCCTGTGACGTCATCTTTGACCTGACCTGAAAATGACCTCGGTAAAAATTATAGACCTTATCCGTGTGTACCCTTTACCGTTTACCGCTTGTCGCTATCTTGCTTTATTCTCGAGATCTCGCTGTCGCTCCCGCTCGTAATAATGGACAGGTCATAAAAATGACCTAACCTGAGGTCAACGCAGGGCGATAACCACTTTTTTATTATCGCATATGAATGACAATCGATAAGGCTTTAATCGTCATTAGACAAAATTGCAACTTTCAGTGGGGAAAATATCAAGGCCACTCTTCGAAAAATAGGACAAAAGGTCACGTGATCAAAATTTTCAAAAATTGAAATTCCGAGATAGCCAAAATGTTTGTTGGTTGATTGTGAGTTGAACCATATCAAGTTTTTATCATAAAAACCCAATAGTTTCTGAGTTATAGGCCGCCAAACATAGGGCTGCAGCGCGAAATCCAGGAATTGCCCGAGGCTATATCTCGGAAACCGTTGTTCGAAGAAAAAAATCCTTGCCACAGCTGGCTTCCCCGCCCATGACAACCCCTTACACCAGTTTTCAACGAAGAATAAAATATGAGGGTGCAAATTTAATTTTTTATTTGTTGATTTGTCGTGGAACTGCCAGATCGTTGTTATAAAAGGTCACGAGTAATGGCGGGTTAAGCCCGCAAAGCTGCATTGCCGTCGTGGCTTTTCACAATGAAGTTGACTATAGATATTGCCCCGAATTATGTGAGCATACGAAAGTATATACACCCGCTCACCGACAAAACATAGTGTGGACAGTGGACACTGCGAATAGAGCAAGCATAAAGGCGTTAATGTAAGTCACCGCGCATGGATCAACCAACGTTTAAAATACACTCAGTAAGTCAGTAGGTGGTAATTGCTACGTATTGCGGCACTTATTAAGGTAAATAATCGCATGTTTATAATTCCTGCCTGGCCATCAAATAAGACAGCCCGGTATTGTCTTCTGGTGTCTAAATTAACCAATGAAATGCGGTTGGCCGGACCATCTTTATGCAATCATTTTAACCGCAATGGAGCTCACCACATATGCATTTTTAGCTTGAATTACATTGGTAACGTCGAGTCGTATAACGCCCCATAAAGCGTGATCTATTGGAAGCCTTTCAGTTTGATGAGCATCGCACCAATGCACGCGGGAAACCAGAGTAGGTACGGGCCAGTTAAACGTAGCCGAAATGCGATCTGACTCGTAACAGTGATATAAGGTATATGATATGAATGCGCTCAATGCTGGGCAAGGAGCACGCGCGTACAGAGGGACATTGAACCTAAGCTGCTTGAGCCATAAATTTACGGATCCTGAAGTTAATGGCTTCATAATTTGTTACGCTTAGATTTAAATGTTCAGCCAATAATGGTTGAGAATAAAACGGCTCTGAAGTCCGTTGAAGTCGTTTTGAAGTGGTTTCAAAGTCTTCAGCTAACTCATTTCAGATACGCAGTTGATACCTATTTGAGCATATCAAACTTTACTCGAAGACGTGACTCAAGGCAAGTGTGTGGGCATTCGGGTTGTTAAATAATGCGCCCAGTTGTGGTTTGACCTTTGAGTTTAAAGTAAGATCTCAAATGTTCGGTGGAAGATTCCCATTTGTTTCCTTCATTTGTTCTTATTTGTTCCAATTTGTTGCCTTTTTAGTTTCATTCGTGGATTTTGTGAGTGAATTGAGTGGATTTTGAGATTGGTACGACGGAGTCTTTCCATAAGAGAAAGGAAGCTTTTGCCGGTGGAGTTATTCTTATTCCTATCAACCCATTATTACAAATTTAAGAAAACACTTTTCGTATTTTTTTGCGAATGGTTTCTCTTCCTGATTCCACGAAACACATTTATTCGAAGTTAATGTTTCTGTATTTTTGGAGTTGGCATGTGCAGTTGCATAGGTATGGCAAGTGTAATAGTGTGCGATGGCTGATGATTTTTGTCAGTTCGGTAGACGCTAAGATCTCCGCCCGTTCCACATACCGTTGTGCCCGAGGCGCTGCGTTGGCGGCTGTGTGCGGTCGCAGAGGGGCGGCTGACCCCCACCGGGCGGCCGCTGACCCTGGCTGACCTTGGACCTGCCCTGGGGGCGCGTCACGGCAGGGGTCGCGGCGTGGGCCGGACGGAGGAGCGGGGAGCGTTGGATGGGCTGAGGGATGGCAGAATGACAACACCGTGTCAGGACTGTCAGCTGCGCTGACAGAAACTGACAGGTGACGCCGACGTATGATACCTGCCTGCAGACGGCAAGGGGTGGTGTAACACTTTTGACTGGGCTTGTCCCTATGTTAACACTTTTCTTGTTTTCATTTGCTTAGAGTTTGAGCAACATTTGCAAAGTATCTAATTCGAGACGCAATTTGAATGTTTATAAACCATAAAGGCATATGTTTTGTATTGACTTATTTATGCCACAAGAAACATTGAGTATTATTGCATAAGCTATTGCATCAGGTGTCGCAGAAAACATATGGTAGCTTCATAATTTATAACGAGCTCCAGCAGCATAAGAGAGTTGGAAAATGATGACATACATGAATTTGAAATACTTCATTGGTTCGTCCATTTTAAGCCATGTGCCACGTTATCCCCGGCCCTCCCCGCCTGTCTCTGCGCTCGCTCTGTCTCCTCTGCGTGCCATCATGACTGGGGCCTCGCTCTGTGCGCCCGTTCCCACAGACTTGGCCATGGTGACCGGCCAAAGGCAGAGCCAGCGTGGGCCACCGGTGGCTCGACAGATTCCAGCTCCCTCGGGACGACATTCTTAGCATTGAGACGGCGCCGTCGGCCGGTCACGGTCCGGTTAAATATGGCCGGCCGGAGCTGACGCCATGCGTGGAATGCACGCCAGGGAAGCGGTGGGACTGTCCGGCGGGGTTGGTGGGACTATCCGATGGGGATGGTGGGACTGTCCGGTGGGGTCGGTGGGTGTCTGGTTGGACTGTCCGGTTGGACTGTCCGGTTGGACTGTCCGGTAGGACTTCTGCTCGCGACACTGTCCAGTGAGGCTATGAGACTATCCAGCTTGATAGTATTAGTTAATGCTATTTTTCGTTTCACCCAACAACCACAAAGAAGTGGATATTACGACGGGAAGTGAAAAAGAGTAAAAGACACAAGTGCTCACCATTCGCACATAATTTTCATACCATAACAAAATCGTTCATTTTCAGTGCGCATTGTCCAACGAAGCGACTACAATCATCTATCATCTAGTTAATGCACGATGGGACTTTCCGGTGGCAAATGCGGATCCGTTCGATGGAGCTACTGGAATTGTTCAGTGTGCGGTGGGGCTTTTCGGTAAGACTTCCCCATGAATGGGTGTGACTTTCTGGTGTTATAGCGGTAAACGCACTGAAAAACTGAAGATGTGGAACTTCGGCCTTCACTCCTTTGTCACTACATCAGTTGCGTTTGAATGCTGGCTCAGGGAGACCCTTGCTTTTCTCACATAATTTGTTATTTGACCGGTAAAGGTCACATGACGCTACTGTGAACTGTATTATTCCCGTGGTTATTCCACTGCTCTATTTCGATATGTAACCACTCATCATGGGGGTGCTACCAATGTGAAATTCCGTGAAGCAGGCTCTCACAATTTGACAAGTGAAAAATGTAACTATGCGGTGTGCAGCGGTTGCTCCAAACATATCAAGACTTATTTTCTGTAATTAGTAAGCTGGTTATCTGATCCGATCATCTGGTCAATTGTGCAATGGCTCAAGACCTCAACGATACGTAAATCGGTATGATACGTTTGAATGTGGGAAAAAGACAAGCTTATCCTGTTCGTAAAATCGACTGGTTGGCATCGCACGTAACATGTTCATTTTCCGCGAATGCATCAAACACAAACAGGCTGGCCCAGAGGTTGAAATTCAATATGTGCTCACAATGAATATTCCGAATTCCAAGCGTGATAGCATTTTAATTGATTGCTTGAAGTATGCCATCGAACATTGCTCAACCTCGAATTGATATATTATTTAAAAAAAAGCAAACCTCTTAGCTACTTAGGCGGTGATCCGAAGCATCCAAGCAGAAGCAGAAGCTGAAACTGGCTTTATTACCCAATAAGGCACGTAACCAGCTACGTCAACCACACGGACAATCTTTGAAAATCCCGTCTTTAAGTCACACATTTGAAGCTGTTTCGACTCAAACAACGCCCATTAGAAGATGATATGATTTAATCAAGATTTAACCGAAGGTTTGTTGTCAATAGTTAAAACACTATTCTTTAGAATTGTGTTTTTCTATTGAAAAACAAATCTGAGTTCCCTGACAATTTGGCAAAAGCTGCCTGAGATAAACTAAGATGATACGACCGGATGAATTTTCTGAACGACCAGAGAGCGCTCTCAGCAGCGTAACTACACCATTCTCTATTCAATCAATCCACGCGTGTCGCTTGCATGCTGTGGTTATGAGTGATTTTCTGTAATCCCTTGGCCTGGTTCCGGGTCGGAAGAGTCTCGGGAAGTCGGTCGGTCGGAGGGGCAGACTTCCAGACTCATATGAGACAACCAGATTAGGGCTTACGCTATAGTCGGCGGCCGAGATTGCGAGGACGTCGACGGTAGCGTATAGGGGAGTGGGGGAGGGGAGATATGAGGACAGCAGTGAGCACTGATGTCTAGAGACGCGGCTGATGACATGCTGATGTGGTTCACGCCTCATGCTGCATGCAGTTCCCTTGTAAGTCTAATCACACAGAACAAGGAAACAGGCGACCACAGATGCGAGCCTCGTGCTGAGGGCGCAGGAAACGATTTTATCTGACCCGTTGTGATAGCTACTGCCATGCATAAAAAGAATAAAAAGAGCATATTCTACACCAGAAAACATGAAAACCTTACACCAGAAAGCCTAACGCTTCGATGGAGAACATGATTTATAATCCCATACTAAAAATCACAGAGTCAGTGCTCGATGAATTTGTTTTAGCGTACTCAGCTTCCAAGTTTGTAATGTACTCAATTATACAGCATGCACCTCTTGCTAGCTTATAATTTGTACCACCCGTTAAAACAAATAGATGAAAAGGCTCAAAACTGAAGTGAACTAAGTGTCATTTGCCACTCGGGCTGGCGAATTGAGATCGGTGGCATAAGCAGTGCCTAATGGCAGCTTTGTTGGATCCCTGGTAAGTCTCTCGTCTGGATGTAACATGACTCCGGTGTTCTCGTGCATGGGATCCCCTCTCTGTCTGTGCCATGACTCCCTTACCTGTCTCTGTCGGTAGTGGGCCCTCCGTGTCTGTCTCTGTGTGTCTGTCTCTGTCGGTAGCGTGGCCCCGGGCCGCGTCGGCCGGTCATCGTACTATGATCTTATCTTCCAACCGGTCAGCGGTGAGGGGGCACTGATCCCAGCACGCCATAGAGCACGTAGGCACTTATGCGCTAATCTACGTGCAAAGTACACACACTGAGCACTGCCCCTGCAATCTGCATGGTTTGCGTGAGTTTCAGACACGCGCGCGGGGAACACAGAAGTTCCTCCGCCCAAAAACCGAGCTGCTACGAGGCAACTTTGCGTGACGTGCTTGTGGTGCACTCTGTTTGAAAGAGTTCGATTTTTACAGTGTGACTGAAGAAGTTGCTGCCAACTTACAGATTTCATGTTTCAACACGGCATTAATAGGAAAAGGGGACTGTTGCTATGCCTGATAATAGTAACAACAATAGGCTACGAAAATGGTATGTCACCACACGACAGTTGAAGCAGTGGTAGGGGGACTTCAACGTCGACACACGACAGTTACACCAAATGGTCCGAGGACTGACACACATACAATAATACAGACACACGACAATAACACCAATCGTACACACGACAGTTACACCAAATGGTCCGAAGACTGCAGTGTTAACACACGGCAATAACACCAATAGTACGAAGAGTCAGTTTCCGTACTGCAGTGCGGAGACTGCAGTACGTATCAAACTTATGTTGGTATCTGATACACACGGCAGTAACACCAATATTGCCGAGACTGCAACCCTAACACACGACAGAAGCACCGATTGTACGGTGACTGCAGTGCGACACACGACAGTAGCACCAACGTACAGAGACCGCAATATTGGCACACGACAATAACTCAATGAGTCTGAGACTGCGACATTGACCACGGCAGTAGCATCGATGATATTTGGAGACTGCAAGACAACCAAGGACAGTAACACCAATGGTACAGAGACTGCAATAGAACACCAATAGTACGGAGACTGCAATATTGACACACGGCAGTAGCACCAATATGGTATGGAGACTGCAACATCACAGGACAATAACACCATTGCTACGGGTCTGGCATACGCAATGCTACGAGGCAAACCCACGCGTGGATTGTCCATTATTGTAATACATACATACATACAATACCTACATACAAACGCCAGTAGTGAAGAGACTGTTATGTTACTATAAGTCAGTAACACCGGCGCAGTGGTACGCTACAATTTTGTGGGAAAAGTTCGGGATAATTTCCAGGCAAAAACTCACCAGCTCCAACCGTTCTCATAATGTTTACATTCGCTAAGCCCCAACACCAGCATCCTAACGACCTCGGTAGCCGTCGCTTCCTTTATGGTGGCCGAAGAAAGGCAGCGCCTCCTCTGCCGCACGCTGGGGACTTCTGTCTGAATGGCCGCTCATTAATCATCGGCAAGACGCCGGCCCCAGCACGCTCCAGTTCGCAGGACGCCATTTTGTCCCCGACACCACCGAGCTGGCGGCTATTCAAAACTGTTTACGGGTCGCTGCGCTGGCAAAAAGCCGCATTGAAGACGATCCGCGGACCTGGAAGATGAAAAGAAATCTTCTCCAGCTGTCGCGCCGGTAGTGCTGAGGTAGACGACGGCAACTATTGACAGATGACCGATGGTGACAGATGACAAACAGAAATAGATAAATGACAGAAGTCAGGAATGCTGGCTTCTGTGCAGGGATGGACGACTGAGCGAAGTAAGGTGTGGTGTGAGGTGGCCTTGATTTTAACATTAAAAGATTACATGAGCGTGAAATACGCTCTTTGACATTTTATGAGTAGGTAGCAAGACCCATTCAGCGAATAGAACTGTAAAAGGACAAGTTTTGGTATCCTTTCCAAAATCAGGACTTTGCTTCCCCGATACCGTTCAGGGGCGTGTTAAAAGGGATTTCATGTTTTTATGCATTTAGTCTACTGGCGCTGTGGAAACAGGCCTCTTATGGCGACCGATACTTTCAGCATAGTGAACTACAGGCAAACACTAAACACGCCTCTGACAAAGGTGGGATGAAGGGGGCCACCTGGCTGCGTGAATAGCTTCCTCCGCCCGCCCGGCCTGCAGCGGTATCTGTCAGCGCCCACCGCCCCGCACCGCCCCAAACCACCCAAAGTACCGCCCCGGCCCGCCCCGGCCCGCCCCCGACGCCCGGCCTGACCGCAGAGGTGGTGTTTAAAGCGTCGGACGCCACCGCAGCCGCCGGCTCTGGCCGTCAGCACCGGACGAGAGCGATGGATTGGTGGGAGGGTGGCTATGGAAGCGGGTGGTGTAGCTTTTGCAATGGTAGAGGGGTCGGGAAGAGGGCAGCGCTTGCTCCTGACCGGAAACATTATGATTGATATAGCTAACAAAATGCCATGTTCGTGTCAAGGCATGTGTGTAGATGGGGAAGTTCAAGGCCCATATATTGACGCAGATAGCAGCAGTGATGACAATTGGGAGTTGACCCTCGTTCTAAAAATAATCCATTGTCCCAAGTTACATGGCGCACTTGTTTTTATGAAGTCTGTCTGTGCCTGATGAGCACTAATTTTGACTTATGTGGGTCTGTCGAGAGACCGAGCGTCACCGCAATAAATTATGTCACAAAGGGTTTTACATGGTACAGATTGTATCAGAGGGCACAAAAAGTCCTCGACCACCTCGACCAATTAGATTTCCGCCAAAATTACGGTGACATGTTATCACAAGTTGAGATCAAGGCAGCAATTTCATATTTACTAGACCTCTAGCTTTGTAAATGACTCAGGTAAAGCGAAGCTGCTCTTGAAAGCAGTGATGAGCTTTGACTTCCTTTCTGCCTTTCGCGAAAATGTATCGATGTAGTACCAAATTTTAAGCGCCAGCTCAAAAGAATGGCTTTACACCTTTCACAAAGTGTTCTGCTCTCCAGAAATGCTGCGTCAGCTAGCAGTGACCTGGCATGACGAGTCTTATGTGCGTGTCCGGCTTTTTGCATGTTTTCTGAAGGACATCTGTCTCATCGTTTAGCGTAATGAATGACACCGAGGTTCTTCACAAAGGAGTTAGCTGTGGAGTGTGACTATCACATCACAGCAGGTAGAGCACTCTGGTAATATTTACTGGTAGTGGTTCGATAGTCGTGGTTCATATGAATCGTTCCAGCAGCTTCGAATCCAAGTTCCAACTCTGAAACAGTAAAATAAGCTAAGCTTGCAAAAAAGAAGCGTTGTATGCGTTGCAACTGATAATTATTTATGGGTATATCTGAAGTTTCACTCCAATAATTGTCTAAGATGAACACATATCGGCTCGTGCCGTTCGTATTGCAGCTGCAGTGGATGACAGTCACCAAATGTCAAGCCAGCTCAGTTTCCCATTCCCTATATCAGCAGACACCGTGCGCTTTATGCCTATAAGCAGGTACCGCCAGGTCAGCCGTGCCCGCATATATCTCCCCCACACTGACCGGGGGAGGGGCGGGGGCAGCCGACAGGCTCTGAACCGCTCGCCGTACCGTGCCGACACCTCATCTCGCCGCTCTGATTTGTGGTTCTATTACCTTCAACTGTGCACTGGCGGCCGGCAGTGCACGCGCCGCGCCGAATAGCGGAGCCGTCGCCCGATAAATCCGGGTCACTGTACTGTACGGACGCGCGGAAACCAGTCGTGCATGCAGCAGCATGGCCGAACGTTTATGGAGCGGCACGCTAATGTTGGATACGCTCAAAAATAAAAAAAATCTGGCGAAAGACGGAAATAGGTGTGCATGTGATGTGTGAATATCGAAATGTGTGGTTCCCCGTTTTCTTGTTCGGCGGCTCCCGTAGTCGGCTCCTCTTTGCGTTAGATGAACAATAAAAAGCAGCGTAAGGAAGTTTTGATTCTGAAATACAGCTCGTGTACTCTGTATTTAATAAATAAAAAACGCATGCTTTGAAAACGTCTCCACGAATCTAGGGACGTTTTGCAAGCGTGTACAAATGTCTGTTGGAACGCTGAATCGGAAGGGTTCTATATGGTTTGCATGCACTTGAATGAGGTCGCCTTCCTTCGCCGAGGCGGCCCAACACTCAAGCTTATCACACCAATAGCCAATTCTGAGCATGAGGGCTTTAGTATTGAGTACAGACACAGCTCACACCGATCATCGTTTTCCTGCACTGCTCACGTGCGGTGATTGCGGGCGCGGTCTCATAAATCGTACCTACACCGGTCGCGTCGTCCGTCTATCCCGGCGAGTGACGTACGGCACCGGCCCGCAGAGCCCCGACTCTCAGCTGGAAGCCGCGCGGCAGAAGGTGCGCACTGCGCCGCGTTCTGACACACGGCAGATGCATGGCGCGGCAGTACATCACGTCAATAAATCGTGGCCACTAAATCGCTAAACAGGCCGATGAACTGCCGCGACACAAGGCGGGGTCGTTGCAATACTGTGCTGCAAAATGGCCATCCCAAAGGTGGCCGATGACTCCTTTGCGCCAGGCTTGCCTCCTCTGAGCCAGACTAGCCCCTGCGGCCTGTTCGCCTCCTCCGTGCGCCGGGATCGTCTCGACAGCGGCGAGTTCGTCGCCCGCGCGGCTGGGCGGCGTTGGGGGATCTGTATGATCGAGCTCATCAGGGCGGCGATTCAGCGTCGGACGTGGCCGCGATTTACTGCCGTTTGATAGCCGAGAGACGGTAAGGACCGCAGCGGGGATCAGACAGAGGGAGGAGAGGAGAGAGAGAGAGAGGGAGAGAGAGGGGAAGGAGAAGAGACCAGTCACAATAGTGTGGCGCAGGCTGGGATGCTGCCTCACCTGCCTCTCCTGCTGCACCTATTTTCGTAGCTGACAAAGCTGTAGTCAGACAAACTGACCGCCATCAAAGCATTATTACTTTGTTCTATATTTTATATGTGTTTCAAACAGATAAAAACAGCATTTGACATGCTACAAACATTACTGCTAAACACTTGACAACCGACATGGACTGGACAGTGGACATTGAACAATGAACAAATGACCAGTAATCATTCGTGCTGGTTCTAACTATATATCTCGTATATCCCAATCCAATCTAACATCCGTGGCTACAACTTTTCCACGTCCGATGTATCCCTCGCATCCCATCTCTCGTACACTCATCTGGTCTCCAGGTGCTCCCCACCCGCCTGCCCTGTCCTGTTGGCCACCCCAAGCTGGTAGGCTCTGCTGTTTTTGTTACCCTGCACAGACATCGGAGCCAACCGTGTTATGATTGAGGGCGAAAAACGAGCCAACGACCAGGACCGAGCACCGGCGCTGGTGCGGAGCACAGCTGCTAGAGCTGGCAGAACACAGAGAACAGGGTGCGGAGCACAGGTAGCAGAACAAAGACTACAAAGACTGCATAATGCCCATTGCCAACACTGTAGATTTTGGCAATGAGCACACGGTGATATCAGGATGGTCCTTTTTAGCACTAAAACGCTTGCATGCATTTCTTAGAATTTGCTTCCTCTGACCCCGCCAATAGGCCAAGAGAGAAAGGAAGCTCTTAGGTGGTGAAATAGGACAGTGCAGTCATTTGCACGATAAGTGATGTGCAATGTACAGTGTACAGTCCAACTGAGGAGTCGCCATGGCGACACGCTCAAAATGGCGGCTCTGAAAGCAAAGTGGTGTAAGGTCAGATTATTCCGCCTGATTTCGAGCGCAGTACAACCTTGTCGGATATTTAGGCTGTTAGTTTTACATGTTTTACGTTGTCACTAAAAGTAACACACCTATACTTGTTCAGCAGTGCCAAGTCTACTTGCATACCTAACAGCGACATTCGTGGGGCTATCGTGAAATTTCGTAAGCGGGAACATGTGTTTTGGGATAGGTAGGTATTGGACTTCACTTTTTACATATGCATCGAGCAAGAGAAGCATTTGTCTATCAGTCACAGTTTATCATGCACATTGCAAATTGGAGCTGACTTAAAAGTTTCTCTTTGCCTTGATGACGCACACCCTGGAAATCCCGCGAAATTATCACTTCCTACTTTCATTTTGCTTTAACATGGGTGGTATGATGCCTCATCTGGCAGAATGCTTACACCGACGACTGCATAAGACGTATACCTATTCACAGTCGAATTTCTTGGTTCCTGTTTGCATGACATGCGATACATATCATATGCCATCCCGTCAGGAATTCCCTTATGTATTTCGACTCAATCTTCCAACCAGGAACCATATCAGCCAGGCCAAGCCACAAACATCTCGTCAAAAATGCTCCATTCATCCAGCATGGTCCGGGTTCACCGGATCCTTCATTATGTGGTATAGTAGAGGTGGGACTTTGCGCGCCTCCGAATTCCGAAATGTTACTATCTTGACGATAGTTCACGTCCGACAGGACATGGGGTTTACTTTTCACAATGCCCTCTAAACGTCATGTGTATTATGTAAATCGTCACAACCATCAGAGACTAGAATCTTCTACGAGCATCCGAGTGGCAGAGGGTTTCCCCCACGGTCAGCACAGTGACTAAGGATCTTCCTCGTCACATTCAGGGTGCCACAGGACTTCAACGGCAAATCTCTGTCAACCCTCCTCCCTCGCTCATCTTTTAAGTCTCAGGCTAATAAGCTCGACTCAATCCGTGCTCAACAGGGCTATTCACCGTGTGCTTGGTATTTTTGTAAGTATGCAGAACTCTCCGTGAAGGTGCTCGCCCTAAGAGGCTCTCACATTGAGCTCGGCAGAGGCTCTTACCCTGAGCTCTTTGTAGGCTAGCGCTCACCCTAAGCTCTCCCGACCGGGGCCGGTGGGGCCTCAGTCTGCACAGCCAAGCCTTCCGAGAGCCGGGTCACACCACAGCGGGGGCCGCCGCTCCAAGGCAAACAAGCAAAATATTATTGACGCTGGGTAATAGATTGGGCGGCGGCGTGGCCGGCCGGGCCGTCGAGCAGCATGGGGTCCCGTGATGCAATGGGATAGCAGCTCGGCGCGGCGCCGTGCCGCCGGCCATAGCAGCCGTAACTGCCCCACAAATATCCGTCTGGCTGACAGCAGGACGGTTTCGGACGAGCTCAGACGGCCGCTCCGGCCTCCCGACGGCGCGACGCTCCGTCCGCGCAGCGAGACGAATCATGGGCCTGAATCGGCGAGCAAATTTATTTTCGCTATCAAATTTCCAGTAGTCGGAGCTCGGATTGTGTCCAGAGTCGCAAATGACGTTTACTGTTTAAGCCGTGTAGGGTTTGCAATGTGCATGACAAGGAGTGGAGGAGGCCGGGATGAGGGGCCGGTAGGGGTTAGAGAGAGAGAGAGAGAGAGAGAAGAGAGAGAGAAAGAGAGAGAGGGAGAGGGAGAGGGAGACCGCTGTACGGCTAGGGCACCTTCACACACTCATAAACTCATTTTTAAACATGTTATGACTCATAGATATTCTTTTTCTTTTATTTCATGTGTCCGTATGCATTCCTCGTCTTTCTATCACCTTCCTTCTTGCTCTTTCTTTCACCTTAGGTATTATAGTTTATACCACTTTATAAGCTGTTTGTTACGGAGCGAGCGAAGCGAGCGGAGTCTTACGTAGAATAGCCAGGCCTTATAGGCCTGGCTACACTATGCGTTTTCTTGGTGCGTTTTTTGCGTGTTTGCGTGTTTTGCGTGATATCGTTCTAGAAAAAAGAACGACATTACGTTTTTGTGATGTTTTTCACCTTAAATTTTAGTTACATAAGAGTTATATTAGCTTTTGTATATAACCAAAGTAAAAATTATATTGTTTATAACTCTTTTCCTAGAACGATATTACGCAAAACACGCAAACCTGCAAAAACGCACGCAGAAAACGCATAGTGTAGCCAGGCCTAACGGAAATTTCTGAGTATGAGCGGCCGGCCGGCCGGCCGGCCGTGCGGACGCTTTTGCGAGGCTTATATCTCAGCAACCACTTGACCGATTTACACGCGGTAATTTTTGTAGGGTAGCTTCATTCCTTCTACCAAGTATTGGACTATTCCCGATGCATGTGGGTGGCCCCTTATGCACGTCCCACGTGCAAAACGAAGAGGTGTCAGTTTTGTAATTATTGCAATATCTTGGTAACTACTTGGCCGATTGCGCTGAAAGTTGGCATGTAGGTAGGCACCCACTAGGCACTGCATATACATGTGCCAGAGTTAGGGTACTGCAGCACGTGCGCACGTGCAGGGGTCGTTTCCAGATCTCGAGAACGGCTGGACCGATGGCGCTCAAATTTGGTACACGGTTGGGGACCAGTTAGTAGGGTGCCGTGCACAAGTCAGTTGGGACCCATTTTGCACGTGCGCACGTGCAGGGTGCCGCTCCCAGATCTCGAGAACGGCTGGGCCGATTGTGCTCAAATTTGGCACATCGCTAGAGACCGGTCAGTAGGGTGCCGTGCACAAGTCAGTTGGAGGTACCCCCTCGAAATTTCGCACGTGCAAGACTCGCCCCCTCGCTCGCTCCGTTAGTCGCCCCAAAAGGCGCTATACTGGTATTATATTTCCAGAATTATAACATTAACTTGAATGACTCTCATATTCGAAAATTATTTGAAGTTTAAACGACTACACAAGGAAAGCACATCCTTGTTTCCGTCAGCGCCCCAGAATATAGCGACCCCTTTCCCATCTATGTGGGTTACTCTGTGCCCATGGGGTAATCGGACCGATCTTACCCTCCCTCACCCACCCTTCCTCTCACGGGGGGCACGGGGCGACCATCTCCTCCATTTGGCGCCGCGGCAATAACTTGTCTCCCAGATGGCCCCCACATACCGTACCGTCGCCCGGCAGCGATCATATCACTACCGACCATCATGTAGTACCCGACCCTCCCGGTCAGCGACTATATGGACCGGCCGACACGGCGGGGGCAAAAACAGTCCCGTCGGCCAGTCGCAATCTGTTCACCTCCCGGGACCCGGCCGGTGTCCGGCGCCGCTATTTTAGGACCGGAAGTGGTGCTGGGGGCGGAACGGTTGCGCGAAAAACGGTTGGTTCGAGGCTACATGGCATTGTATATTGTTACATGGCATTGATAAGACATGCAAAGAAGGATAGTAAGCACATAAGTCGTTCGACTGGCCACTGTGGAGTAAAAAAATCGTCAATGAAGTTGCAGTGGCAGAACAGCTGTTATGAAAATTACGGTGGCATTCACGTCAGAAGGATAAAGTCTTGTCTCGTAATAATCTGTCGATGATGTTTGCGTCTCATTTACCCTGTCCTTTCTCCCCCCTCCCCTCCCCCAACAGAAAATGCATAGCAGAGCCGCACACATTCAGTGACCTGTCGGTCAGCTTAGTCGCCGTTTTCTGTCGATCCAACGTCCCTACAAAAACCAGCCCGGTGAGTGGGACCGTGCGCTGTGGCGGCCACAAAGGGCACCCACACTGCCACGCTCAGTCAGACCAGTGGACCGTCTGCCGACCAGGAGCCGACCTCCGTCTGCTCGCTATCAATTTGGTCCGAGCGGACCAGGCCTGGCCCCAGCGGCGACGCGGCCGAGCAACAGCAGGGGGCGGCGGTAGTTCGCCGGGTGGCCGCTAGGTGGCCAGACATTCCGGCCTCACGGCAGGGCGCCGCGCCGACTCGGGGCCGGCTGGTCTGTGGCGTCGGCTCATGGTGGCTGGGGCGGCGGTGGATGGGAGCGACCAGTTCATTCTCTATGGTCAATTGATGTCTACCTAAAGGGTAAACTGATGGCTATTGGCTATGCCTACTGCTTCACAAGGCAGTGGACACATGTCCAAAGGGGAACTCAGCTCATCGGCCGAGATTTTCTGGAACTTACATCGGAGAAATTGGCATGAACATAAAAATAAACTCAGCGGTTTGTGAAAGAAGCGCAGATAAATGAAAATGCGTGCTTGAGGCATGATCTGCCTGGTAATGCTAGCATCCGTTTGCGGTTTTTGACCAATAAAGGCCTGTGATGTGTTTAATAACTACCTACAATAACTACCTGACCTGTATTTGATTTAGCATGGCAGGTTTCACAGTCGAGCTTGCCGAAGTCCTATTCTGTAGGTAGGTATGGCCGTGTTTGTGAATACCAAGGCGCTAAATCTTAACATGCAATCCATTGCATGTGTTGTGTTGATTTGAGTATAAGTTTGTTCGGATTGATTTGTTGCAAATATAATTGATTTGTTAAATTATTCATGGTCTCACGTTTGCGTTTTTTTTTTTGGCATTCAAAGGCAAAACCGTACCTACCTAAAAAGGATAACATGAAAAATCATCCAAGCGAGGTTGTAGGTAATTGTGCTCTTTCTTCGAGCTCTCACAATACCATCGCACATTTAAATCTAGCAAAAGGTTAGAACATTTTCAGCGTGTAATATATAATATGCGCATCACCTAATAACGCATTGTCTGGAACAGTGCAGTCTTCCGCTCGCATTTAATCCAAAATTATTCGTGTATTTTAGCAACAATTCCTTTGTTCACCTTTCGACTCTAAATCGTCTGGATAGTTAACTAGTCTCTTTGCCCGTTTCGTCCCTCCATTTTGTGCCTCCAGCCGAGTTTGCAATGACGCCATGGCGCTATTTTACCGGACGTTGCACTCGCAACGCAAGATGGCCGACGCGCTCAAATGGAGTTAAACATTATCATCACCAACTGCAATTGACGAAATTGGCTTCGTGCGGTAGAGTACTGACGGGATATTTAGGGCCACCGGTTCGTTTGGCTCACCCGTTAGCATACAAAGCGCTGCATTGAGAGATCTCCGATGTCCCTTCTATGGGACCATATACCACAGTAGCGGGCGGCGGGCGAACGTTAGGTTCTGCGTCACTCAGCGTTATGGCGCCGTTCGTCATAGCGGGGAGTGCCGCCATGGCCTGTCACTGGCCTAGGAGTGCCGCCAAGGTCTGTCACTGGCCGGGGTGTGGCGGTATGGTCTACCATTGGCCTGGCTGGGTTGCGGTGTGGCCTGTCACTGGCCTGTTACTGTCACATTCCCCTATATGACCGACGTGCCCTGCCCAGAATCACTTCGCTAAACATAATCAGTTTACTGGTCTGAAAAGAAAAAGAATAAAAGTGAGTGCACTTTGAACGGCATTCTCGAAACTATATTTACCATATTATCCATGATCCATGACATGTGTCGCTCAGTCATGTCATGCCATTCTCTACAGTGTAGACCAGACAGGAAGACAAGCGCACACCCATGCGAGTTTCATCCCCACTTCTTTGACCCGGTATATAACACACGGTAGCCGTACTCTCGCCCATGATACCGCGCGGCGCGCACCATACCGTCTCAGTGGGCCCTCTCTCCACAGCTCCAGCGCCGCTCAGCCCGGGGGCACCGCTCCACCGACCGGTGTCAGTATAACTTACTGTCTGCCGGCGCGGCGGTGCACCGGCTAATGGGAGACTTGACCTCTGGTCACCACGGGGGCTCCATAGTGATCAGCGCAGCCACCGGGGTGATACTGCAGAGCGGACGACTGCACAGTGAACAGGGAACAGTGAACACTGCACACACACTGATTGGCGGATTAGTGCGGGCTAGTTTAGCGTCTATTTTTCCTCTGTTAGATCCTTTGCTATATGTCCTTTGTATGTCTCTGCGACTAGTTAATTATAATTTGGGTACGAAGACGAGCTGTTCATACAGGTCGTGCTGATGCAGTACCAAGTACCAACCACACTTAGACTTTCTGTATACAAATAATATCCGACACAAAAAGGAACTGTTGACTCGTCTCTTGGCAAAAGTGATCTTCAAACAAGCCCTCGATATACCGATTATGATGCATTTGTGTAACTAACTGAAGTGAGTATTAGCTCCATCGTTGGCAGCCTCGCTGGGCGGCTGGGAGGCACGCTCCCTCCACCACGGGATGGGCTTTGAACAGCCTCATTCGTTGGCCACTGCCACATTCAGTTATCGCCCCGAACGTAACAGCTTCGGCGAAGCGGCCGGCAGCCAGTTTATGAGCTCTTCGCCGGATTCGGTTGGTGAGAGTTCATCTGGAGGCCCCTCAGCCCCTGTCCCGCTGTGCCTGTCCCGCCGCCTGTCCCGCCGCCTGTCCCACCACCTGTATCCCGCCGCCTGTCTCTGCTCGCGCTCTCTAATCTCTGCTATGCGTGACAAATACCTCACGCAGCGCTCTGTTATGATGCTAATTGGCCGGGTGTATGCGACGCCGGCTCTTTTTGCGGGTCGATTTGCATTAGGGTTTCAGTGAGCAGCGCCACATGAGTACGACGCTCAATGGTTTACTTAGCATAATCCGACGGTGCGGTGGCGGACGCCTATTCATGTACACGGCACGTGGGCTGGGCTGGCCGGGGGCGGCACTCGTGCGCGGAGAATGTCTCCGAATCGCGGCCGACTGAGGACTGAGAGGAGACTGAGACAGACGGTCCCGGCTCCGGGAGCTCACAGCCGGAGATCACCGGCTCCTGAAGATCCAGACGGCATCTCCGGGCTTTTCCGGCGAGCTTGGGTCGCCCATTTTCTCGCGTCGCTGGCTAATCGGCTACTGCCGGGTCTAGAACTAAGATTACTCGGCTTGGAAGCTTTCGACGAAGTGCAAACCACTGGGATTGGGAAAAGGCTTGGAAGTCACATACCCTTGTGATATAAGGTTGGCTAATGCTTGAGGACAAGGACATATGTAAGGCATTTAGAGTGTGATATTTTTACAGAATAATGCTCTTTTTTCCAGCATCATCATATCAGTATGTGACATATTTTCCTTATTGGCCTATGTACTCAGAAACAAAGTAGATATAGTACCTAAATGTTAAAAAGTTCGATGTCTGCAGGGCTATTCTTTCCCGTGAGCCGTGCTAGAAAAATTAGATTCGGCCCAGCTTCTACCATCATCGTACTAGAAGGCCATGTCAAAACATTCGCTCTAAAAACCATGTTTTGTATCACGAGACCGCGCGGGCGGCCTGTTGTGTGGACCGCTCGACTGCTTTCATCACACCCTCTCCCATCTGTCCTCGCCTGCTGCTGCCACCGCAACCGCCCGACCCCCCGCCGTCCTCTGACCTCATTAATTATCGGCTGACAAACAGCACGGCCGAGAAATGGCCGGCCACGCCTATCACCTGTTGCACCCTGGCTGCGCGCTGGACCACTTTCTCCGTTCGTGATCGTTCCTTTACCCAGCCGTCCGTCAGAATTTCACAGACCATCTCCTGTGTGTGCCCAACTCTCGGTGAGTTCGTGGCGCCCAGTTGGATACGCCGCGGTGGGCTATGTTTCGGATGGTGTCCGTCTAATGCTGATCTCATGTCCGTGAGGTGGTAATTTGAAACGGTCTGATTTTCTTACGGACGTTTCTGGACTGCGTTTCATCACAGCTGTTGCTTCAGAAAATGGCCAGAGCCCTGACATGCGAGGGAGTTTACAATTTCACAATTCAATAGTTGCTTTTCGAGAACTGGATGTTTGTTTTGCGAACACACGTTTTATTTTATTCGACGCTACTATGCACAGCGAATGCTGGGAAGTTGAAACAAAGATGCGCGTCCCTCATGATTAAACTATTGATAAAAAGAGTGATATCACATGGCTCAGCTATCAACGACAGTTGGGTGGCCATCAGTAGATATCAGCACCCAACAGCCTCACATTTAATTTCAACCCTTTTCCACCTACCTCCTACAGAATGTTCCCAATTACCGATTTGGCACGCATTTTCAGCCTTTGTCCCTAATCCCCGGCGATTCGGACTCATCACCTGGCCGTTTCTCGCGCAGTTGTGGCTGCGTTCCCTCCGCTCCGCCGCTCCCCAGCGTCGGCCGACCTGCCGACTCCCCGCGGTCCGTCCGACCGTCTGACGGGGCTCCCCTCCGACTCCCCGGCAGACTCCCCGCTGTATGCCCGGGAGCGCCGGTCCGGCCCGCATTCCAGAGACCACGCCACCGCTGCGGCGGCCGTCAGCCGGGCTGAGTTGGACGGAAGTGCAGGGTGGGGTGGAACAGGGCGGTACGGGAAAGGTAGAGCATGCTGGGACAGGACGTGATAGGAGCCAGGACGGGGATAGGAAACTCTGTGGAATGGGAAAAGGCGGATCGCGAAGGTCTGAGCCCTGAGGAAAAGGCATTATGATGTGGCGCTTCTTGTCCCGCTGAGACACCGTGAAACGTTGAGTGTTGGTTTGACTAAAGTGCGAACTTTCTAAGCAAATTCAAAGGAGCTGGCGGTCATATGGATGCCAGAATACTTACCAACATCGCAGTGAGCTGCGATTGCTGCTGAATGTACACCGCGTTACACCTCGTCGCAAATACTTACAAATATGCACGACACAAAGAGCAGCCAGAACAGGAATCACTCTTAGCTACACGCCCCGCCAGGTCGATGTATTTGTCGCCCATCAAGTGCGTCCTGTTCTGCTCAGTGACCGCTGAGCCAGAGGCTTGTCGCCGCTACCGGCTCGGTCGGCGTCTCAAACGTGGCGCACCGGACGTCAGTGCTCGCCGCAGAACCGGTGGCGCAGTGTCGGGCCCGGTCAGACCTGGTCTCGGGGCGGCTCGGGCCGGTCGGCGTGCCTCTGAAGTGGGCCGCCAGTGCGCGCCGCCGTCAGCGCGGCCTCTGTGATGGATGGAACCGGCTGACGACTGTGACGAGCGAGCCGACTGCCGACCGAGAGCTGAGTAGCCAGCGATCCGACCCAACGAGCGACCCGACTGCCGACCGAGAGCTGAGTAGCCAGCGATGTGACTGCCGACCGAGAGCTAAGTAGCCAGCGAGCCGACTGCCGAGCGAGAGCTGAGTAGCCAGCGATCCGACCGAACGAGCGATCCGACCGCCGAGCAAGAGTCGAGTAACGACTGAGCTAGAAGACTGCCGAGCAAGTGAGCCGAGCGTCTACCGTCGAGCTACTGAATGCCACCGAGAGTTGCTGTCTGCTGAGCACGGAAGTGAGCAGTGATGAGCACCGACCGAGAGCTAAGCAGTGAACATCCGCCGAGCGAAACTGCTGCCGAGCGAGCATCGGTGGTCACTATGGTGACAGCTATTTTCTGATTTTTTGAAAAAGCAAAAAGGCAGTTCATTTTATGGTTCCATATAGCATAAAAACATCACATGCAAAGTTTCATCCGGATCGGATGATATTTAACCGTGCCTCCTCGAACTTGAATGTATACGTTTTTATCTATTGGGCCAGCAGTGTAGACCTTTCTGGTATGTAAACCATAAGCAGTGTTTCTCAGCTATTCATAACGATGCAATCATAAAACAAAAGACTGTGGTACAGGAAAACTAGTGACGTATTTTAAAACGATTAAAAAAAACTGAGATAAGACTCAATGCGTCTTGTGGCAGTTCGTGGCAGTTGGCAAACTTGGACCTCCTGAAAAATATGAGCATCTGCGTCGAATGCTATCGCGCATTACTGCAGATGCCGGGTGACGGTGCCTTTGCTAGCGTTTGGAAACCTTCCACGGTGTGCCTCCACTGCACCTGCACGATGTACTGCCCATGGTCCTCATCCATGGTGAGGGTCAAATTGTACGCTTCCATCAGAGCTACGCCACGCTCGGCGAAGTCGTTCAACACCGTGATGCCGTTGGCCTTCCCCGCTGCGGCGACATAGCGGGGGTCGTCATGCCACTCGGCACTCGGCAGGGTCGGTCTCGAGGAAGCCGTCGTCAATTCCAAGAGTGACGAAGAACGTCCGCGACGATGTGGTCACGAAGTCTGCGCGGGTGTTCTGCGTCAGGTCTGCGCTGAGATCAACGACGGCCCGCTTGGTCCTCCGAGCCTTCGTTCGAGGCGAGGGCCTCAACCATGGCCCGCTTTCCATGCATTGGTAGGCTCCCGTCAAAGAACGCCAACGGGACTAGGCTCTCACTCAGATACCATAAGTGACGTCGGGCGAAGCCGCTGAGGAGTGTCTTTGCGTGGGACTTGTCCTTGTACCTGGCCAACGTCTTCAGAAGGGAGAGGTCGTTCTTAGGGGGGTTTCGTCAGAAGGGGAGAGGTCGTTCTTGGTCGTTGATTCGTCAAGTTTGCCGTGTCGGTCTACATTTCCGCGTGGTACACCGCGCCGAGCCCAACATCGGCGCGTAAGAACGACCACTCCCTTCTGAAGACGTTGGCCAGGTACGAGGACAAGTCCCTCGCCAAGACGCTCCTCAGCGGCTTCGTCCGACGTCACTTGTGGTATCTGAGTGACGGCCTCGTCCCGTTGGCGTTCTTTGACGAGAGCCCCTACCATTGCATGGAAGGCGGGCCATTGTTGAGGCCCTCGCCTCGAACGAGGGCTCGTAGGACTTTTACCAAGAGGGCCGACGTTGATCTCAGCGCAAACCTGACGCAGAAGACCCTCGCAAACTTCGTGACCACATCGTCGCGGACGTTCTTCGTCACTCTTGGAATTGACGACGGCTTCCTCGAGCCCGACCCTGCCGAGCGGCATGACGACCCCCGCTATGTCGCCGCAGCGGGGAAGGCCAACGGCATCACGGTGTTGAACGACTTCGCCGAGCGTGGCGTCGCTCTGATGGAAACGTACAACTTGACCCTCACCAAGGATGGGACCAGAGGTAGTACAACCTGCAGGCGGTAGAGGCACACCATGGAAAGTTTCCGAACGTTAATAAAGGCACCGTCACCCGGAATCTGCAGTAATGAGCGATAGCATTCGACGCAGATGCTCAGACTCGTCAGGAGGTCCAAGTTTGCCAACTGCCACAAGACGCATTGAGTCTTATCTCAGTTTTTTTTTGTCGTTTTACAATGCATCACTAGTTCTCGTGTACCACCGTCTTTTGTTTCATGATTGCATCGTTATGAATAGCTGAGAGACGCTGCTTATGGTTTACATACCAGAAAGGTCTACACTGCTGGCCCAATGGCTAAAAGCGTACACATTCAAGTTCGAGGAGGCACGGTTAAATATAATCCGATCCGGATGAAACTTTGCATATGATGTTTTTATGCTATATGGAACCATAAAATGAACTGCTTTTTTGCTTTTTCAAAAAATCAGAAAATAACTGTCGCCCTGCCTGGTCACGTTGGACGTCGAGCTGAACTCAGCGGCAGCAGCCGGACAAAACTGTGGCATAATAGACTCCGCAGATGGACAGAGCGCGAGCTGGCTGGAGACATTTCAGCGACAGACTGCTTTGTAGGCAGTCACACCCATTAGCTTCTTTTGTCAAACGACTGACAGATCTGACCAGCTGACCGACCGAAACGGTCCATTGCTGTGTGATTTCATTCCTAGTGAGCAGTTCACTGCCAACGCTGTATACGGTACAGGTACCTTTTTTCAACATTACCATCCCCGTACAAAAAAACGTCTCTGTCGGAGCCTGTGCTGTCCCCAGCCTGCACGTCTGCAATGTCATTCCACCCACTGCCTCCGTGGCGCGCTGCTCTGCTGCCTTTCAGTCCACAAAGCGCAGTGCGGTGCGGCGCTCGGCGAGCGCGCGGAGGAGTTTTTACAGGGCGTCCTCAGCTGACTACCTTGGATCCCGGCGCAGCTCGCCAAAAAGGTTATCATCGGTGAGATCGGGCCACAATTCAGGTGCCCCACTGGGCGGCAGGCGTCCCCTACCCGCCTCTCTGACACATACACCGGGTAAGGAGGAGCGAGGTGGATGGTTCCCACTAACCAGGGTGGCCGGGGGAGCGTCTGTGCAGACAGATGGTAGGTATTCAGGGTGGCTGGTACTCACAGGAAAGACAGGATGACTCAGATGACAGAAGGCTCGCCGGGGAGCTTCAAGAGGACGGCAAGTGACAACCTACGGAAAACAAAGGCAGGCCAGTAATGGTTTGCTGTGTAAGGTGATCAGTGGTCCAGTTAATAATTGCGTGGTCGCCGGTTTGGCTTATGACGGTATCCCGCCCGTCGGGTATCAGTCTTCTTTCTGACCATTTCTGACTGATGTCATTCAGAACTGAGTGGCAGAGCAATCATGCCGCTCGTCACAGCCGTCTCCCGACACTCAGTCGGTCCCACTCGCCCTGCGCCGTCTCTCACCACAGCCGTCTCCGCCGCCTCTTTCAGCCACAGCGACTGTCCCGCGACGCGACTGTCCTGCGTTCTTGCCACCACAGCACGTCACCGGTCCATTACTGTCACAGTTAGTGATGGCTTCCGTCTCCAAACGGTGGGGTGGAGCCGGTAAGTCTGCACGGAACATCGTCATAGTCTGCACGGACTGTCCTACCGCCGGTGGACACCTGTGGAAGAGGGAGGCTCTGTGACACTGCTATTTTTGGCGGATCGGGGTAATCAAAGAGGTTAGGTACCGGAAAAGTTATATATATAAGAAATATTTTTAAATGTAGCCTGATGCTCATCATATACCGGGTGGCCCAGAAAAAACGTTCCGAACTTTGGAGGCCTATATATCAAATTCGAGTACCAATAACGAGCCAAAATTTTCATCAAGTTTGCGTCATTTCTTTGCGCATTGGTATGCCAAATTATAACATTATACCATCATTTTCAAGCTGGCAATCTTGAGTTGAATTAAGCAAGACGTTTTTTGCATTTTTTGCCTATGTCATACGATAGTGATGATTGGGTTAGACGTCCCATGTTATAAAAAAAGAATAAAAAATAGAGCACGTGAATGAAAACAACATGTATGTTCTTATTTTAAATATTTTTGTCTCAATTATGTGCCAAATATTCAAATACTGAGCCAAAATGGTGCTCATGGATGCCATTCGTTTCAACACCAAATCATGTTTCGAGCAGGAGTGGCACAGTGCATGGATTACTGCTGATTACCCTCCTTTCAGTAGATCAAACAGTAAATCGACTGGATAAGGAAAACAAACTAAAGCAGACTGGTTCCTGTGCCAGAAGACCACATAACATTTTATGAAAAACAACATTGCCAGCAGATGACAAAAAACTGGTTTAAAAGCTACCTTTTCCCAGGAATTCAGCCAGGAAAGCATTTGAGCCACAAGATGGTTAGAAAACCGGAAACTTCTTCCGATGCCGCTGGCACAGAGCCATCGTTGTTGCCTGAGGGAATGCGTCATCCTGAGACCCGAACCATCAATGAGACTAGCTGCCAGTAGAAGTCATGGCTCTAGGCCGCGGTGCCGCGGGGTGAAAGTGACCCGTTCACTCACATTCTTTAGTAAACATCGGAGCAAAAAAGTAATTTTCACATGGCATGCTTGAGACACGAACCGTTTGAAAAGTAATTTACTGAACACCATGAAAATCACACCATTTACTGAAAATGTATGCCGCATTGACTATTCGAAGTTTCAATGTTGTATCTTTATCACTTTCTGAGAAATATTTATTTAAAGTTGGGAACGTTTTTTCTGGGCCACCCGGTATTAGTTAAGTTTTAAGCGAAATAGACAAAGACAGTGGCGGTCGCAGGGGGGGGCCATCAGGGCCATGGCCCCCCCCAAAGCCAAATCAGGGGGGGCCATCATATCATTTGGCCCCCCCCAAACAACCGATGGGCCCCCATGGCCGTATGGGGCCCTGGCCCGTATTCGATTGTCACGAGGCTCGAGAAACCCACGCCAGCTATTAACAGCTCCCATACCAGTCTTTGAGGGTCCTACAATGACCTCTGAGGGCCCTTCAGTGGCGGTCAAGCGTCCACATTGACCGCTGAGGACCCACATTGACCTCTGAGGGCCCTCCACTGGCCTTTGAGGGCCCCTAAACCGGCGTCAAGGGCCCAACCGGCGTCTGAGAGCCTCACACCGGCCTCTGGTGGCCTCATTTCTGTCTCTCGAGTCCCAAGACTAGACTTTAAGTGTCTCTGAGGGCCCCGCACTGGATTCTGAAGACCCGATGCCGGCCTCTAAGAGCCCGCATCGGCCTCTGGGGGCCCATCTTGGCCTTTGAGGGCCCTCCGCTGGTCTCTGGTGTCCAACGCCGGCCCATGCCGGCCTTTTAGGGCCCCACACTGACCTCTGAGGGCCCATGCTGGCTGGCCTGTAAGGACCCACATTAGCCTCTGAGGGCCCCCGCACTGGATTCTGAAGACCCGATGCCGGCCTTTAAGAGCCCGCATCGGCCTCTGGGGGCCCATCTTGGCCTTTGAGGGCCCTCTGCCGCTGGTCTCTGGTGTCCAACGCCGGCCCATGCCGGCCTTTTAGGGCCCCACACTGACCTCTGAGGGCCCCATGCTGGCCTGTAAGGACCCACATTAGCCTCTGAGGGCCCCCGCACTGGATTCTGAAGACCCAATGCCGGCCGCTCAGGGCCCGCATCAGCGTCTGAGGGCCCATGGCTTGGCCTTTGAGGGCCCTCCGCTGGCCTCTGGGGTTCAAGGCCGGCCCATGCCGGTCTTTTAGGGCCCCACACTGACCTCTGAGGGCCCCATGCTGGTCTGTAAGGACACACATTAGCCTTTGTGGGCCCCGCACTGTATTCTGAAGACCCGATGCCGGCATCTAAGGGCCCGCATCATCCTCTGAGGGCCCATCTTGGCTTTTGAGGGCCCTCTGCTGGCCTCTGGGGTCCAACACCGGCCAATGCCAGTCTTTTAGGGCCCCACGCTGACCTCTGAGGGCCCGTGCTGGCCTGTAAGAACCCACCTTAGTCTCTGAGGGCCCGCACGGGCTTCTGAAGACCCGATGCCGGCCGCTCAGGGCCCGCATCGGCGTCTGAGGGCCCATCTTGGCCTTTGAGGACCCTCCGCTGGCCTCTGGGGTCCAACACCGGCCCATGCCGGTCTTTTAGGGTCCTATTCTGACCTTTGAGGGCCCCATGCTGGCCTGTAAGGGCTCACATTAGCCTCTGAGGGCCCCCCACACTGGATTCTGAAGACCCGATGCCGGCCTCTAAGGGCCCGCATCGGTCTCTGAGGGCCCGTCTTGGCCTTTGACGGCCCTCTACTGGCCTCTGGGGTCCAACGCCGGCCCATGTCGGTCTTTTAGAGCCCCACGGTAACCTCTGAGGGCTCCATGCTGGCCTGTAAGGACCCACATTAGCCTTTGAGTGCCCAATTCGGTCTCTGATGGTCTCAAACTGCCCTTTGCAGGCCCTGTACTGGTCTCTGATGGCCCTAAACTGGCCCCTATGGGCCCAAACCAGCCTCTAAAGGTCCCACACCGGCCTTTGATGGCCCTATTATGTTCTCTTGGGGGGGGGGGCTCAAGCCTTGCCTTTGGGCGTCACGCACTTGCCTCTGAAGGCCCATATCAGCCTCTGGAGCCCTACCTGGGGCCTTTGAGGCCCTTCGCTGACCCTTGGGTCCAACGCCGGCCTCTGGGGGGTCTGACACCGTACTCTAAGGGCCCCATTGCAGCCTCTAGGCGATAGGTATCGCCGAAGCGCTATCGATGGGCCCATAAGTGTAGGAACCATGGGTGCAGTGGGCGCAGTTGCACCAACAATAATTCTGCAGTGGGTGCAGACAATGTATTCTGCATCCACAGTAATCTGGAACAAAACCCCTTTTCTCAGCAACACTACTTTCCATGCAGCACGACAAATTTTGGATATTTGGCCCACTATCCATCTTCCGAAGTATTGGCTACTGTAATGGCCTTCAAAACTTACATTTGTGTTCAAGTAAAAACAAAAAAAGATGAAACGGAACACATGTGATTGAACAGTGAACAGATACCGATGACCCACTGTCAAAAGTTTTAGCACGATGATCTTAGAAAATGGCAAAGTTAGCCGCGCCGCCTTTACTTTTGCGGTAGTCCATTCACAGTTGCGTGAATTATTGACAATATCAATGTTTCAAAATGTACTTATCGGTACCTTTTCGACATGGTACACCCTCAAAGCTCGCATTTCGCAATGAGCCTTCTCTCGGGTGCCGCTCACTACCCCCCCCCCCCCCCGCTTCACCGGCCATGGCCTGGATTTCTGCACCCGTGCTCTACGTCCGTGGGCCCCTTTAAGCTAGCACCGGGCCCCCCGGGTCAGCGCAGGGGCCCCTTTGACAAGTTGGCCCCCCCCAAACTCCAAGTCTGCGACCGCCCCTGAAAGAGAATAATATTATGGAATAATATGGAATCTGATGATGACCCGTGGTCGAAATATTATTCTCTTTGTCTATTTCGCTTAAAACTTAACTAATATATGATGAGCATCAGGCTACATTTAAAAATATTTGTTATATACATACTAATAAATATGCTCAGCAATAGCATCTCCATTCTAGGAAAAGTTATACCCAAGCTTTGATATTTTCATGATTTATGTGACACTAGAGGTACAGGTTTACGCGATAACTGTATGTTTTGATTTATGTTATGTTACGGGTGCATTAGTTGGGGTGATTGACTTGTATTTTTAGATGTATTATTTGGATAGATTTGGGTAGCTGTTTTTAATTAAACTGTAAGGGTTGGTGATAGGTGCGGGGTGTTCAAGTGTTTTGTATGTTAGGCCCTTTTTTAACTTAACCCTACCCCTACCCTACCCTACCCTGCCCTACCCTACCCTACCCTGCACTACCCTACCCTACCCTACCCTACCCTACCCTACCCCTACCCTACCCTACCCCTACCCTACCCTACCCCTACACTACCCTACCCTAACCTACCCTACACTACCCTACCCCTACACTACCCTACCATACCCTACCCTACCCCTACACTACCCTACCCTACCCTAACCTAACCTAACCTACCCTACACTACCCTACCCTACCCCTACACTACCCTACCCTACCCTACCCTACCCTAACCTACCCTAACCTAACCTACCCTACACTACCCTACCCTACCCTACCCTACCCTACCCTACCCTACCCTACAATCCCCTACCCTACCCTACCCTACACTACCCTTACACTACCCTACCCTACCCCACCCTACACTTCCCTACCCTACGCTACCGTACAATCCCCTACCCTACCCTATCCTACCCTACCCTACCCTACAATCCCCTACCCTACCCTACCCCTACCCCTACACTACCCTACCCTACCCTACCCTACTCTACCCTACCCTACCCTACCCTACCCTACCCTACAATCCCCTACCCTACCCTACCCTGCCCTACAATCCCCTATCCTACCCTACCCTACCCTAACCTACCCTAACCTAACCTACCCTACACTACCCTACCCTACCCTACCCTACCCTACCCTACCCTACAATCCCCTACCCTACCCTACCCTACACTACCCTTACACTACCCTACCCATAGACCACTATATATCTGGACTGTGCACGGAAATTAGGGCCCTGCCATTAGGGCCCTAACTTTCGAAGGTCGTCACAGCCAACTTATTCGCCATATGATGATGTGCTTTGGGAAACATCACCACTAGTCAATTTGTAATCTGAGTTATATCTTACATTGAGCAAAAAATATATAATATTAGCGCAATCATCGAAAAAAGAAGGGCATTTTCCGCCCATTTCTTCCATGATTTAACATGGTGTGGATGATGGTTCCCAGCTAATTTTCACGAGAATTAGCAAATTTTCACAGACATGTAGCGAAGATTTTTGCAAGATTATTGTTGTTTGTTGTTTATCATTGACATGCGGGATAGTTCTCTTTTGTCTTTAAATAAAATGAAACCTTTTAATGCATACATGCCACTGAAATACAGTAAAATGTGCCGCTAGTGATAATCACTTCAGAATATCCTATGAACAGAACAGGGAGTGAGCATATTCAAAGAGCCAAGACAGTGCATGCAACAATGTCAGTTTTCCGGTTCCTGGCTAAGGCATCAATATGAAGTCAATTTCTATATGCCCTAAAGCTGAAAATGTCTTGGAATTCTGACCACTGGGCTCCCTGTGAGTTTTATTACATGCTGTGACGCTGGCCGAGACCGAAAAATTGAGCAGAAGACAACTGTAAGGAGAGGTGGCGGATCCGTTTCCAGACTGGCGGCTCCTATAATATCAGTCACAAGTGAAGCCCAAAACTAGCTAAAGTCTTGCAATTTGGTCTAGTGATGGTCACATATGTTATGGCTTGCGGAGAGCTGGCGTGCCCACATCAGCAATCTGTGTTCCGCTCCTGCATGCAAGCAATGGGTCCTGCTCTGGTAACAGCTGCCGAGTCGCTCTCTCTTCGGCACACGTATAGCTTCAAACGTGTGTTTCAAGACAGCGCGACTACCATTGTAAAGGAAAACGATAACTTTCTTCACATTGCTCGCTGAGGGAGTCACACTGTCGAGAAGCACCTCAAGTTACAACGCTACGACCTGCATTCCTTCAACACATTGATGTGTATAGTTGAGCGAAAAACAAACATTGCAATTCATGGAGTCAATATGGACAGTATACCGTCACTCAACACCAGCGATGCGCGAACAGAGCTTCATGAAATAAGAAAGCTTCATGAAAATGAGAAAGGTTGAGCCGCAGGACGTAAACACAATGCAACATTCCTGGGATCAGTTTGTCTATGCAATCAATAACTACGATCCTATTCGTCGATGTGTAAGATACCTACATGGCTGAGAATTTCAGATGTGGATTTACAATTCGAATAGTAACTAAAGGCAAATGTAGCACAAGAACTAAATCTCGAATCTCGATCGCCATCACCCGCTGCAAAATGCGGCCACCGTCACTGACAACGGTGTTCAAAAGTCCCCTTCTCTCGAGAGGGACAGATGACAGAACCCGTCTGTCCCTATGCTGAGCATGAAATCGGCCTCAGTGCGGAAGCAGGGAACAGTTGTGGCCCAGCAGGTCACCTCGGACGGTCTCGCTAAAAACGCAGCACCGGCAGCTTTGTTATTTACCCATAGGAATCTTCGTAATTCCGTGGCGCAGATCGTGTGTGCTTTCAAAGCATTGAGCCGGGTGCGTGACTGATTTAGACAGGCAAATTAATCTGCAGTGTGTCCAATATGTCGTCAGACTGTCTCTTGTCAAAAACGACCGATCACGGATTGTTCCTGTCTACTCAGGCAGCTTTTGCCAAATTGTCAGGGAACTCAGATTTGTTTTTCAATAGAAAAACACAATTCTAAAGAATAGTGTTTTAACTATTGACAACAAACCTTCGGTTATTGATGCTTTGAACTTAATACAGTGTGATATACCTGTCTATAAGTGCTTTTATTTATTTATCGTGTTAAAAATCATGCTATAAATTATACATTTATTAAAATATACATCACATTTAAGAAGTTACTTTCATTTAAATGGGCTTACTAGAGCGTCAATACACAATTCCGCGTGCTACGTCGAATTTCCCAGCAGGGCCCTAATAGCAGTCGGCAAAATCCGTGCACAGTCCAGATATATAGTGGTCTATGCCCTACCCTACCCCACCCTACACTTCCCTACCCTACGCTACCGTACAATCCCCTACCCTACCCTATCCTACCCTACCCTACCCTACAATCCCCTACCCTACCCTACCCCTACCCCTACACTACCCTACCCTACCCTACCCTACCCTTCCCTACCCTTCCCTACCCTACCCTACCCTACCCTACCCCTACACTACCCTACCCTACCCTACCCTACCCTACCCTACACTGCCACCGACAATCCAAGTTTCAGCTAAATCGGCCCAGAAACGGCTGAGATATTGCAAGAACAAATTTATTGTATTTACTGGCGAATCCCCTGGGCGAGCGGTGCCTTGTGTCGGCCTTCGTTGTCAAAGGTCAATGACCGACCCGGCTCTGATGCTTTTCAGTTCACTCAGTTTTGCAAGCGAACAACTGAGCCTAAAGCACGTGCGTTCTGCTCAGCGCCGGTCGCGGCCGCACCACGTGCACACCGCTGAACCCACACCCTCGAAAATTTAACACGACAATTGAGTGCACGCGTCCGACTTACAGCGAAAATTTCACCCCCGTAGCCCTTACCGTTCCCGAGCAATAGCCTGTTGCCGATTCTAGTGTAAACCCTATGGCACACCACGTGAGCACGCGCCACGGGCGCACCCCCGGCCGCATCGTGCCCAAAATTTAATACGACCTGTTGAATGACGCGACCCACGAGCCGTGAAAATTTCACCCTCCTGCGTCAATCGACGGCGCCGTAATAAGCCATTTTGGGAGTTACCCCGACGGCGGCGGATTTTCTAGGATTTATAATATAGACTAGAGGTACAGGTTTACGCGATAACTGTATGTTTTGATTTATGTTATGTTACGGGTGCATTAGTTTGGGTGATTGACTTGTATTTTTAGCTGTATTATTTGGGTAGATTTGGGTAGCTGTTTTTAATTGAACTGTAAGGGATGGTGATAGTTGCGGGGTGTTCAAGTGTTTTGTTTGTTGGGCCCTTTTTGAACTCAACCCTACCCCTACCCTACCCCTATCCTACCCTACCCTACCCTACCCTACTACCCTACCCCTACCCTACTACCCTACCCCTACCCTACCCTACCCTACCCTACCCTACCATACCCTACCCTACTACCCTACCCTACCCTACCTAACTCTACCCTACTCTACCCTACCCTGCCCTACCATACCCTACCCTACTACCCTACCCTACCCTACCCTACCCTACCCTACCTTACCCTACCCTACCCTACCCTACCCTACCCTACCCTACCCTTACACTACCCTGCCCTACCCTCACCCTACCCTAACCTACCCTACCCTACCCTAACCTACCCTACACTACCCTACCCTACTCCTACACTACCCTACCCTAACCTACCCCTACCCTACCCTACCCTACCCTACACTACCCTACCCTACCCTACCCTACCCTACCCTACCCTACCTTACCTTACCCTACCCTACCCTACCCTACCCCTACACTACCCTACCCTAACCTACCCCTACACTACACTACACTTAACTACCGTACCGTATCCTACCCTACCCTACCCTACCCTACCCTACACTACACTACCACCGACAATCAAAGTTTAAGCTAAATCGGCCCAGAAACGGCTGAGATATTGCAAGAATAAATTTATTGTATTTACTGGCGAATCCCCTTGGCGAGCGGTGCCTTGTGTCGGCCTTCGTTGTCAAAGGTTAATGACCTGCCGGCTCTGATGCTTTTCACTCGGTTTTGCAAGCGAACAACTGAGCCTAAAGCACGTGCGTTCTGCTCGGCGCCGGTCGCGGCCGCACCACGTGCACACCGCTGAACCCACACCCTCGAAAATTTAATACGACAATTGAGTGCACGCGTCCGACTTGCAGCGAAAGTTTCACCCCCGTAGCCCTTACCGTTCCCGAGAAATAGCGTGTTGCCGATTCTAGTGTAAACCCTATGGCACACCACGTGAGCACGCGCCACGGGCGCACCCCCGGCCGCATCGTGCCCAAAATTTAATACGACCTGTTGAATGACGCGACCCACGAGTGGCAAAAATTTCACCCTCCTGCGTCAATCGACGGCGCCGTAATTAGCCATTTTGGGAGTTACCCCGACGGCGGCGGACTTTTTAGGATTTATAATATAGACTAGAGGTACAGGTTTACGCGATAACTGTATGTTTTGATTTATGTTATGTTACGGGTGCATTAGTTTTGGGTCATTGACTTGAATTTTTAGCAGTATTATTTGGGTAGATTTGGGTAGCTGTTTTTAATTGAACTGTAAGGGATGGTGATAGTTGCGGGGTGTTCAAGTGTTTTGTATGTTGGGCCCTTTTTGAACTCAACCCTACCCTACCCCTACCCTACCCTTACCCTACCCCTACCCTATCCTACCCCCTACCCTACCCTACCCTACCCTAACCTACCCTACCCTACCCTACCCTACCCTACCCTACCCTACCCTACTACCCTACCCTACCATACTACCCTACCCTACCATACCCTACCCTACCCTACCCTACCCAACCATACCCCACCCTACCCCTACCCTACCCTATCCTACCCCTACCCCTACCCTACCCTACCCTACCCTTACACTACCCTACCCTACCCTACCCTACCCTACCCTACCCTACCCTACCCTACCCTACCCTACCCTACCCATACACTACCCTAACCTACCCTACCCCTACCCTACCCCTACCCCTACACTTCCCTACCCTACCCTGCCCTACCCCTACCCTACCCTACCCTACCCTACCCTACCCTACCCTACCCTTACACTACCCTACCCTACCCTACCCTACCCTACCTTACCCCTACCCTACCCTACCCTTACAGTACCCTACCCTACCCTATCTCAATACACTACCCTACCCTACCCTACCCTACCCTACCCTACCCCACCCTTACACTACCCTACCCTACCCTATCTCTATACACTACCCTACCCTACCCCTACCCCTACCCTACCCCACCCTACCCTACCCTACCCCACCCTACCCTACCCAACCCCTACACTACCCTACCCTACCCAACCCCTACACTACCCTACCCTACCCTACCCTACCCTACCCAACCCTTTCACTACCCTACCCTACCCTTACACCACACTACCCTACCCTACCCTACCCTACCCTACCCCTACCCTACCCCTACCCAACCCTACCCTACCCCTACACTACCCTACCCTACCCTACACTACCACCGACAGTCCAAGTTTCAGCTAAATCGGCCCAGAAACGGCTGAGATATTGCAAAAACAAATTAATTGTATTTACTGGCGAATCCCCTTGGCGAGCGGTGCCCGGCGTCGGTATTCATTGCCAAAGGTCAACGACCTCCCGGCTCTGATTTCGCTCAGGTTTGCAAGCGAAGAAACTGAGCCTAAAGCACGTGCCCTCTGCTCGGCGCCGGTCGCGATTCTAATGCTAACCCTATGGCGCACATGAGCACGCGCCACGGGCGCACCCCCGGCCGAATCGTGCCCAAAATTGAATACGACCTGTTGAATGACGTGACCCACGAGTCGTGAAAATTTCACCCTCGTGCGTCAATCGACGGCTTTGCAATAGGCGTTTTTGGGAGTAACGCCGGCTGCGTAACCCCGACGGCGGCGGACTTTTTAAGATTTATAATAGTAGACTAGAGGTACAGGTTCACGCGATAACTGTATGTTTTGATATGTATGATTAACGGATGCATTAGTTTGGGTGAAGAAAGTTGCATTTTTATTGGTATTATTTGTGTAGAACTTGGTAACTGCTTTTAATTGGACTGTAAAGTATGATGGTGATGCATGCGAGTTGTTCGAGCCCTTTGTAAGTTAGGAGGTTACTCAATGCAACCCTACCCTACCCTACCCTACCCCTACACTACCCTACCCTACTCTACCCTACCCTACCCCTACACTACCCTACCCTACCCTACCCTACCACACTACCCTACCCTATCCTACCCCTACCCTACCCTACCCTACCCTACCCTACCCTACACTACCATACCCTACCCTACCTTACCCTAACCCTACCCCTACACTGCCCTTCCCTACCCTACCCCTACCCTACCCTACCCCACCCTACCCTACCCCTTCACTACCCTACCCTACCCTACCCTACCTTACCCCTACCCTACCCTACCCCTACACTACCCTACCCTATCCTACCCCTACCCCACCCTACCCTACCCCACCCTACCCTACCCTACCCTACCCTACCCCTATCCTACCCTACCCTACCCTACCCCTACCATACCCTACCCCTACCCTACCCTACCCCTACACTACCCTACCCCTACACTGCCCTTCCCTACCCTACCCCTACCCTACCCTACCCCACCCTACCCTACCCTACCCCTTCACTACCCTACCCTACCCTACCCTACCTTACCCCTACCCTACCCTACCCCTACACTACCCTACCCTATCCTACCCCTACCCCTACCCTACCCTACCCTACCCCACCCTACCCTACCCTACCCTACCCTACCCTACCCTACCCTACCCTACCCTACACTACCACCGACAGTCCAAGTTTCAGCTAAATCGGCCCAGAAACGGCCGAGATATTGCAAACACGAATTAATTGTATTTACTGGCGAATCCCCTTGGCGAGCGGTGCCCTGTGTCGGCCTTTGTTGTCAAAGTTCAATGACCTGCCGGCTCTGATGCTTTTCACTCAGTTTTTTAAGCGAACAACTGGGCCTAAAGCACGTGCCCTCTGCTCGGCGCCGGTCGCGATTCTAATGCTATCCCTATGGCGCACATGAGCACGCGCCACAGGTGCACCCCCGGCCGAATCGTGCCCAAAATTTAATACGACCTGTTGAATTACGTGACCCACGAGTCGTGAAAATTTCACCCTCGTGCGTCAATCGACGGCGCCGCAATAGGCGTTTTTGGGAGTAACGCCGGCTGCGTAACCCCGACGGCGGCGGACTTTTTAAGATTTATAATAGTAGATTGCAATACCGCAATGCCCTTATGGCTTGAATATCACAAATAATTGGTGAAGAAGGCGTGCCTGCAGCAAGAAATTGAACGATATTTTTGAAATAGTTAGTGGTAGGCAATTCTAAAAAAAAATACGTCAACTTCCCTTATACTGCAGCAACTTATGCCGAGCATCATCGGGAGTTATATACGTTTTTTATAGTCCAGTTTCCATGCTGATGATGGACGAATACGAAGGAGAAAAATTACTAACGACCCTTAATTTGCATTTTAAATTGCTCCTGAGTTATCGTTTCTCGACGTTTGGATACATTTTAGGTGAACCCCGCATTTATTTCCCATTATCCAGTAATGCATGTCATCTCATTTACTAGCCTTGACTACAGCAGTGTTCTAACTCTATCGTAGGTAGAAAAAAACGGTCCTTTTATGTTTGGATCGCGATATGTTGACGTTTCTGCAATGTGTCCTATTGACTTTTGGTTGCAAAACGCTGACTTAGTATGTGCTGCTGAGTGGCTGACCTGACAGCTCTACCTACATAGGTGCCGGGTCGCTATGCATTGGCAGCTTCAGTCCGGTGTTAATGCTCGGAGCGGTGTCACTGTGCCGGCCAGCTCCATTATCAATGTTGAGTCTCTGTGCTAGGTTGCTGTGCCGACAGACCAAGATCAGTTCTGAGTCTCTACACCGCGGGTCGCTGTGCCAGCAGCCCCAGGGCGGTGCTGGGTGTCGATGGCCATCTCCCTAACTAGCCAATGGTAGGCCGTTCCGAGACGATGAGGCCCCTCGATGCCGCTGTCATGGCCGCGCTCGAACCAGCCGAGCGGAGCGGGGAGCCTGCAGAGACCGTCACGAGCAGCCTCGGCGGGGAACATCACGCGCTGTGACGCACACGGAGGTCACGGTCCGTTCAAAGTCACGCGACACATGAGCAGAGGTGTCCTAAAGGTGATAGACTGATGGTGACGACAGTGTAATTAACGGTCACGTCACAACGCAGACACGTTAAACAGGGATTGTTTTAAGCAGAGAACCTATGATGAGCAAAGTTACACGACACAAAACTCTAAGGATTTTTCTTTTTGCAAGTCATATTCAAATCAACAGGGTGACTGAAAGGAGAATAACGTATCCTGATTTCCTTTGCATTAACCCGCGCCCGGCTGGGGGTCCTGGATTTCCACGCCCTGCTGGGGGGGGTGTTTGAACACCCCCCCTTGTAACTCGGCTCCTGGGCCACGTAGCGATACGCAGAAGGCGGCGTTCGAAAGAGCGTCAAAAATAATGACGAAATCACTTCGGTCAATTTTTTGGTCAGGTCAAAGGTCAGGTCACCAGAGGTCATTGAAGGCAAAATTTCGCCGATTTCCAGGTCGAATGTCGAAAATTTCCAAGAAGCCAACGCATAACTCGGGAACCAATAGAGCTACAGCGCCGCGGAAAAGCGCATTCGATAGCCCTATTAACGCCCTTTCTGAGTAATTCTTTCAGATTTGACCTAACGTCAACCGTTTTGCCTGCAGGGGGCAAAAACTGCAAAAATAGCCGATTTTTTCGGAAACAGTTTTTCTGCAATAACTTTTGACCCAAGCCTTGTACGAGCTTACTTTTACCGGCATCGTGTTCCTCTCGTCAAGACGCATCGAATGAACTATAACTTGACCTTGAAAGGTCAACTTGAAAATTTGACCTCAGGTCAAGGTCATGACCTGACCGGAAAGGGTCATGTTGCATATCAGTCGATCCGTATCGTCGAGCTGAACACATCTAAGGCGTTTTCATCGCTCTAGCATGCCTCTATCAAAAGTTATTTGCGAAAAACTTTTAGATACCATTCGTGACCTAAGATGACCTCAGGGCATAAACAAGGGTAACGGACACTATTTTCATGTTCAGTGTGTCTAAACCACTTGTAATTCGGTGTTTGGGAGTGTTTATAATGTCTTTCGTCCAAAAGAGGCGCATTTCAATTTTCTCCCATTGACTTATAATGGGGAGGTCGCAAAATTGACCTGACCTTAGGTCACCGATATCAAAATTCTGAGATATACATTTTGTACATGCCATTGCTCTTAGCAATCGCTGAAAGTTTCAAAGCGATCAGTCACTCGGTGTAGCTATGACAGACATTGAAACTTTTTATGAGGTGAGGTCACTTCAAGTGCCCTGGTGACCTGACCTTGAATGACCTTGGTCTGAAATTTTCACAACATGTGTAGAATTGATGTATGATAAGGTGTACCAAAAACGGCGGCGCTCCGCGCCGCCGTTTTTGAGATATTCGCGAAAAACCACAAGGGGGGGTGTTCAAACACCCCCCCAGCAGGGCGCGGGTTAACAAAGCGAGAGTCACTTCACTGAGTGGAAATACGCCAGGGGCTAAGATCATACAACCGGTCTCGGTTCTCAGGTTCTACTGTTCTGTATACGACTATACAAAACCATTACCGAGATATTGCAACAATTACAAAACTGACACCTCTTCGTTTTGCACGTGGCACGTGCATAAGGGGTCACCCACATGCATCGGGAATAGTCCAATACTTGGTAGAAGGAATGAAGCTACCCTACAAAAATTACCGCGTGTAAATCGGTCAAGTGGTTGCTGAGATATAAGCCTCGCAAAAGCGTCCGCATGGCCGGCCGGCCGCTCATACTCAGAATTTTCCGTTAATCTAAGGAAAGACTACGCTCGCTTCGCTCGCTCCGTAATAATATTTTCACACCGGATAAATGAAACTCACAAAAAAATCAGTCTTAGGCAACAGGATGTGCCTGCATATGTGATCGACCCCACATGATGATACTTTGGGCTAATTGCATTGAACAACACCTAACGACTTGTATCGCCAGTGTCAGACTTAAAAAAGAAAAATAAACAACACTTTTTGTTATCTATTTGAAGCTACGCTCAGAAGTGATGTTGGGTAACGCTACTGATATTGCCTCGTGTATAACTGTATGCCCGAACCGAGCGGTGGCGTTATCAACACTCCAATCTTAAACATGGCTGCCTCCCGCTGTGAAATGAAGAAATATTGACATTCCTCTCGGTGATATCAGATAAAATGCACGGTAATGTTCATGAACATAATATAGGATGATGAAGCACATATCACGTTTCGTTATCTAAGGGCCATTAAAACGTGCCCATATCAAGCACAGGAGGGTACTAGTTAAGTACCTACTAAGCAGCGAGATACCATTACAGACAACCGTTCAGCAAGCCCCCAAAGTGTTTTCATCCAACACGGACCAATAGTCTCACATTTTAGACGTCAAAGACACTGTGTTCAATTCATCAGCAAAATTCATACCAATGAAGATTGTTTCTAATGTTTCGAAGAAGTCTTTTAAAGAACATATTTTGTTGCTCCTATTTTCATATGGTCGTAGTACTTTTGTACTGCAAATATATTTTGTTAAATCTTGGTACCACTTACAACATCGTCTAAGAATTCAACAACTCTTAGGATAGCTGTGCTAGTTATTCTCCACCGTTTTAGGTATTTCTCTTGAATGTCAAGCTCTTCTACACGTATTACGTAATGTACGTATTGCGTAGGTGTTAGGCGGCCCACGTATTGCTTTTAATAAAGGAAATATCCCACTTCTAGCATCGGGCTTTGAACTGGAATAGCAGCTTTGTAGCTTGAGTTGAGACATAACACAATTCTGTGGCTTTTACACCCCAACGATCACCCTAGCCAAAGATATATCAATTTTAGTTCCAAATCACTCCCTTGCGGAGGAAGACGGTGCCTTGAAAGGCGCACATGAGCGTAGATACAATTCAACGTAGTGCAAACCGTGCAAACAATGTATGAGGATGTCAATGCAAATAGCAGATCCTCACAGAACCATTCTGCTTCCTTTCTCAATCATTTTCCTTCAATCCAGTATGGGCAGTTACTGGGTGCTGTGGTAGACGTTAAAGAACTCGCTCCTATACGACCACCTCCTTCCGGAGTGAAGTGACCGTTTGCGCATATCAGAGGCAATTGTTTCTTCTGGCACGTAGAGCTATGCGACCCAACAAAAGGTGGACAGCTTAGCCCAATCTCCTCATACCCTTTCGCTCCTTGAGTTTGTATCGGTCTGTTTGAAACGACAGGTTCTGGATTAACAAGCAAACAAAGATAGAAAGCAAAGGCGGCACACAAAAAGGTACGGATGACATAATCCATAGAAGGCAAACACATGAAAGTGGTTGCGTAAAACCAACGGCGGCATGGTGGCCAAACAGTCATCGAATTCCTCCAGCTGGTGCCAGTGACGTCACCAGCCGTCCACCAGCTGACATCACGTCACTTTTGACACGTGTGACGTCACATCCGGCGTCTGCGCCGGTGGTCCTCTGCGGTCGGCGCGGCGGCGGTGGCGTGACCCAGCTCCCCGGCTGGGTGAGAGCGACGCCGGCGGCGCTGCGGCGCGCCAGCCCCGGTCAGCGGGGGGCACCGCCTCTGATGGATGGCCCACTGACGACAGCGGGGGGCTGCCGCGACGCTCGACCAGCGCAGCGACACATTTGCATACGTTCTCAATTAAGAACACGCTCCGCGTCGAGAGAGGCGGCTTCGTCGGCGACCCGCAGAGACGGCGGCGACGCTGAGCCCGGCCGGCGGTCGCTGGCCGACGGCCGGGCGGGTCCCATAAACACGGCACAGGTCCGGGCGCCGTCATAATGTCATTATTTGCAGAGTGCCGGCCGAGGCGTCGGCAGTCACGGCGGCCGCCGGCGCTCTGCAAACTCCGCCTCCCGCCCAATGGGCTGCCGGCCCGTGCCGCCGTCACTGGCCGCCGCCGCCGGCGCAAAATACCGCCGCTGACAGACCGACGGCGCCATTTTGGTGGTGAGCTGCAACGGGCCATGGGTCGGTTCATGGTTTGCTGGGCTCGATCTGGGTAACTCGGGGTCTGCCGGGGTCGCTCGAGCATTCTGTGTCGGGCGGTCGGTGTCTGATCGAGGATGGTCAAAGTCATGGAAGTCTAGGTCAGGATTGGTCCAGCCATCGGCTGAACTCAGGTTGTCACCAGACTACGCTAGTCGCTACATATTTTCAGTTATGAGTTATTCAGAAAGATACCCTATAGAATCGCTCTAAATGTCGATAGTTGATGGTGTAAAATGTTTGCATTTCAAGAAAAATCCCATTTTTGGCAATGAGCAGATGAGTGTACTTCTGATAGCCTGCTATAGCTGTCATGCCGGCTTTATCCTACAAATTCTTCTTTTGGGAGAGTTGTCCGGCGCACCTCCAGAATTGGCCAATTCAAAAGGAGGCAGAATCAAATCAACGCTCTCCCGTTGATACCTAAATCCATCGCGCATGGAGTTCACGCGAACGCATGTGGTGTTTTGTCGTCTTTAACGCAAGAAGGACTACAAACAAAATAGCTTGGTAATCCTACATATTATCATTTTCCTTTATTGAGTGGTAGGCCAACATCAGTCCATGAGTCCAGCACTCTCTAAGGGCATATAAACGAAAGAGCGCTTACTCTGCATATATGGTCCTTAGATGTCAGCATTTCTAACAGCTTTGGAAAGTATCAGTTAGGTCCAAAAGGTAAAAGTCGATCTCTGTATGACGCATATGTGTGCGACATGCGTGGAATTACATACGCTTTTGTACGCTTTTCTTTGCCTTTGTCTTTCGCCTTTATCGTGACATCATGAAAAAAGCTAGCAAACATGTGGAAAATCATCGACAAATACCACGCTAGTCCCCAAAATCATGACAGCCCTTAAAAGTGTGCTTGTTCTTGCGCGCATGTACCATCCTGAACAATTTTCGATGCAGAAGTGAAGTCTACACTTGCACACGTGCAGCCACGCCCCAACTCTGACAAGAGATATCTCACCAGGTGGGTAGCCCTGCCACACGACACTGCGCTGTAGATACGTTATTTGGATAGACATTAACCGCACATATGGCATATTCAGACATGTTACCGCTGTCGGTAAAGACCGCTTATAAATCAGAGGAGCAGTTAGAAAGAGAATGAAAAAAATAACATGGACATTGTTTGGTAGGCTCGAGTCGAGTTGGGTTGGTTTGAGCAGTGAGCATAACCACCTTTTTATCCATTAGCTTTGTAACTTAGTGAACCATAGGCGTGGGAACAGGGAGGAGGGCTAGCAGGGCTGAGCCTATCTGGCTTTTTGCCCGAGGGAGGGGACTCGCAATGCATTCGAGCCCCCATCCCCACAGCTCGAGGCATCCAAATCCGCAAATACTTAGTCTTTTTCTGAATTAACCAGATCATAACACTGGGGGTGAAAAATAGCCGTCAGGTGTTCACTATTTCATGTACTTATAAACGTTTTATGCCATCGATCGGATCGGGTCTTAGAGGAAACACGATCCGTGTCCCTCATAGTTGCGCCACACAGGGCAAGTAGTGAAGAGCATATGAATTATATGTGTAAATAACGTAGTTGATACGGCGCACAGTTGCATGGGCACGGAAACCTGAGGCAAGGGTCCGCTCCCTGATTTTCGGGAGGATAGGGTGAGGATGAGGAAGGGTGCGGACTCGATGGTCTTTGAGTCCGGTCATCAACTCGAGGGAGAAAATTTACGACAAAAGCACTCTCATATGTAGATGTTTTGTCACAGGGAAGTCATATCAAGTCATATCATCACACCCAAACTCAGCCGACGGCCGGGGGTGAACGGGAGTGGCATTGGGTAGCCGGCAACCGATATACAGGCGTGGGCGCTCGAGCTCTGCTTGGGGCTTTCGGAGGCAGGTGGCGTGTCATCAGGGGAATGTGTGTGTATGGTTTGGGGTAAGGTGATGGGCTCAGAGGCTGACAAAGGGTCTCTTGAGGTCGGCTTGGGGTCCTCAGAGGCCGGGATGGAATCTCTAAAGTCAGCTAGGGCTCTCAGTAATTTTTTTGGGCCCGGCCTGCAAATGACTCGGGGACCTGTGTCCTATGGGACTTCAGACACTGACATGGAACCCTCGGAGGCTGTCTTAGGGCTCTTGGAGACCAGCGTAGAGCCTTCAGAGGTCGGCATGGGACCTCCGCCCTTCTGTCTCTGATAGAACTGTGCTCTGCGTTGTCTCAGCCGAGTGACAGCTTGGACAAAGAAGTGTTAGCAGGATTCAGAATGGGTCCGTCCAGACAAAATCTCGACGGCGCGGTGGTCGGATGTGCTATTCATATAATTTAAGTTTGTTGTTAAATCATATGAAATGATATAGGTGATTCCTTGACTCAGTTGAGACGGAATAAGTTGTTACTTTTTTGCAAATGTTTCGTTTCTTTTTCGTACCTATCGGTAAAATGGGTAAAAAATAAGCGGCCTAAAACCGATAAGGAAAGTAGATTTGGGCTACCTAAGGCTGATCTATTTTATAAATCGACCCTGATGAATGTCAGGTGACCCCCCCCCCTCCCAGCCCCCACCCTCCCTCCCCCACAGCCAGAAAACAATTATCACGCCACTGTGGTGAGCACCCACATCAACCACTTAAATTTCGATCCACTTTGTTCATTGCTATATGTACAGGTCAGCGGATCGGGGCCAGCTATGCATTCCTATCTGGTGAATGATAACCACATATGTGCATTGTGCAGTGTGCACCCAACCACTCGGAAGCCTCGTCTAATTTCGTCCATCTGTGAGTTTTCGGCTACCATCTTCTGATGTCTGAGCCTTCGGGCTGAACAGCTTTACGGCGTAGCGTGCATTTGAAACAGGATCCGCTTACGGTGATACCCCTCCGCAGAGGCGATTTCTGAACATGCAACGTCCCTAATGCGCCTCAGCGGAGAAGCCTGATGGGCATATGTCATCCAGATTCAACGCTCGGCTGCCACAGAGCCATTGTCGCATCCCGGCATCCGCTGGAAGCCCTGTTCAAAGTGCCGCGTTTCGGAAATAAGCCACGGTACGTGAGCACAAAAAAGTAAACGTTTATTATGGATCTAGGGTAACTAATTTTAAAGCGTATTACATTCACACACAGAAATACAACCAGATAAATTTATAACCATTTAGAAAGTATTCTGATATCACCTTATTCATCATCTTGTTATCTATTCTTCTCTTTTTCTTCTTCTTTGTTTACTTCTTCCTTTTTTCTTCTTTTCTTCTTCTTCTCATTCATCTTCTTTATCATCATCAGTCTGTACTGCTCATTCATTCATTCAGCATATGCCTCAGTGTCGCATTATGTCACCCACACACGCCCCAGTCCCTCACACCTCATCACTCGGTCACCTGCAGTCACCAGTCGCCTAGAGATCAGCACGCCGTCACCCGGTGTGACCCGCTGACAGGCGGACCCGCGTCCATCCGTGTCTGACGCCGATCGAACCAGATCAGCCATTTGTCTCACTACTGACCGCCAGCCGCCCCGACCGCCGCGCCGACCGGCCGACAGACTTTTTGTCACCGCTGGCGACCGCCGCGACTGCGCGAGACACCCGGCGACTGAGTGACACCCAAAGTGGCGGTGGCGACCATGAAGTGGCTGCGAGAGGCGATGTGGCGGTGTGGAGGTAGCTGGATAGTTTATAGGCAAGTTTGTAGTTAGCTTGAGTGGCGAAATCGGCGTTTAGCGCAGCTAGGAGCTTTTCCAATCGTATACGAGCGGAAAATTTTGTGGTACCATGACTTCTCTGTTTGGCCCTCTAGGGGCAATGAACCAGCGCGCGGCCGCTGCGCAGCCAAGACGTCCGTCGCGGTCACGTGACTTAGGCTAGGGGACGCGCGCCCGCGATAACGTTGTGTCCCATTTCTGCCTGGTCTGTCTGGCGACACACGCGTTGGCGCTCCGCTCTTACAACCAACTGGCGTTACAAGGTACGCATATATCTTTCGCACACAGTTGCCGTTCGGCTTCCCGGTTTTTATATGTGCTCGATTTGGTGGTGATCAATTTAGAGCGGTGTGCCAATGCTCCTCCGCGGGTTCGGTGGGGTTTGTGGGCGTGTCACCTCACCCAAAGACGCTGTTTTCGTGAGAATACGAGTATAACCCCGAATCACTTTCGCACCGTCTTTGCTAGCGCGTAGGAGCATTGGAAAATCGGCGTTTAGCGCAGCTAGGAGCTTTTTCCAATCGTATACGAGCGGAAAATTTTGTGGTACCATGACTTCTCTGTTTGGCCCTCTAGGGGCAATGAACCAGCGCGCGGCCGCTGCGCAGCCAAGACGTCCGTCGCGGTCACGTGACTTAGGCTAGGGGACGCGCGCCCGCGATAACGTTGTGTCCCATTTCTGCCTGGTCTGTCTGGCGACACACGCGTTGCCGTCCGCCTCCCCGCCGCCGCCATGTCATGCTATCCGCTTGTCGCGTGTTATACCTCATCGGGCTGTCTCACCCAAAGACGCTGTTTTCGTGAGAATATAGCCCCGAATCACTTTCGCACCGTCTTGCTAGCGCGTAGGAGCATTGGAAAAAACTGGTAGCGGAAGATGCGGTTGGTGATGGTTGACGGAAATTCTGTGGTCGGTATGGTGGTTGAAACGGTGGACGGCGAGGGTGATAAAACATGTTGCGGTTTTTGCATTGACCAGCCCTTCATGATGAGTCATCTGTGGGGGGGCTGAGTGTGTTTTAGTGTTTTAGTTGGTTACTTGTTTCAGCTCCCCTTTTTGCAGCCGGCCCTTCGGACATCTGCGTTCTAGAATAATAGCTACATATATACAACATGCTGACCGCTTAGTCGTCAAAAGTCAGCAAAAGGAGACATAAATGGAACATGTGACTCCCAATATCAATGTGACCGTCAGGACGCGTCCAAGAACTGTCACCCGTCCTAAGTTGTTACCAGCTCGACCGATGGTCCCCTGTATAAGGAACCGATTGGCTTGTGTCTTGCAGGAACGACCGTGGTAGCCTGTGTCACTGTGGACTGACCACCCTTTACCAAAAGCCCATACAGCTGCTGAAACAGCCCGCCAGCCCCATGTCGTGGCTCCTCTCCTCCTTCGACGGCCCATCATCCACCAACTGAGAATACCTTTTTTTCTCCTGCTCTTTTCATCTTCGCTCTTGGCCTTCCTCATCGCCATTTTCTTCTGCTGGAGGGTAAGGGTGCACATATTCAATGTTTTCTTGTCCATGAGCACTCCAGATCCGTCCTTCCTATAGCCCTCCCTCCACTCCTACCTCTGCAGCTCTACTCTATGACCACTTCTACCACCATCACCACCGCGGGACTCCCAGCCGCAGCCCGGCCGCGCAGGGGCGACGGTCCCATTCGGTGTGGCGGCGCCGCGCGCAGAGACATTTCAGTTATTAATATTAGCCGTGCGCGGCGACCTCGCCAGCACTGGTCGCCTATAAACCACTGCCACCAGCGGGGTATGCGGCGCAAAAAAGCCGAGCCGCATAACTCCGCACAGCGCCGGCTGCCATGGCACCAAGGGAGGCAAAGGGAGGGGAGGGGAGGGGAGGTCAGGTAGGCGACAAAGGAGGGGTGGAGTAGAAAGGATTGAGAGTCTATGATAATTGAACCGTGGGAAAATAAAAATTAAGGACACGGATTTTAAACTAGAAAGTGAACAATTATCAAAACCACATTGTTGAAAAGGCAGTCAAACCCGAAAAAGTAAAGATATTTTGACACATATTCACGTAACTCAATGCGCCTGCTGCAAGGGCAAACATTTTAGCAGCATAAAGTTTCAATGGCTTATATTAAATGTTTGAATTAAGCATTTTATTTATAACTTGTTTAGTTGGTGCGTGACAAATACTTTATTATTTCAAAGCCATGTAAAGATAATTCCAAAAGTATTCATCGCATGCAAACGCATCTGCACTGTTTGTAAATGAGTACGGTTGTGTCACTGTCACGGCATGTGCATTGTGCATTACATATTCACCGTGAATAATTACTGAACAAGCTTCACAAGTCAAGCGGAGGTGACACACAATGGTCGCAAGCTTCGTCAAAATCAGTAAAATTGTAAAAACTAAATCACCATATATATATTTCCAAACAAAACATTCGCATGCACATACCCTCCCATTGCAGCTGAGTTGCAGAGATTGCAGAGATATTGCATTCCAAACCTGCCATCAGCAACGATCAAACGGAACATCAAAACATAATACCACAACATGAGGATAACAAAGGGATAACACAGCAAAACACAAGAATTAAAGCCACATTGTTGAGACGCTCGTGGCTGTCAAAGGCAGCACTGCTGGCCTGCCACACGCCGCGGCTCGAGGCCGTTACTATTGCTCAGTTTCAGAAGCTATGTTGTGATCACGGCAAAAACTCACCGCTTACCCGACTGAACAAGATAAGTGGCCACCGGTAACCGCAAACATCGCTGTAATCATCCGAGCTAATCCATCGACACGAGCGTGGAACAGAACCACACAAGTTGGGTAGAGTAGCCTCGTGGGCAATTACAAATAGCCTTTGAGTAAGGTATCGTCGCGTAGTATATCTATATTGGAAACCCCTTTCAAATGTTATGCCATTTATAACGAATAGTGGTGGAGTGATGGAATCCTTTTTATCTGACAGTACTTCATTTCTCTTAAACTCTTACACAAATATACTAAAAATAAACTTCCATTTGACATCCTGAGCGGGTGGAGACTTCCCTTTCGCGTCTAGCTAGACGCGTCTAAGCCTTAGACACGTCTAGCTGGACTGCCGCTGCGTCTATCTGGCGACGGCTAAATTTAGACGCGTCTAGCTTGGAAGTCTCCGTCCAACAGTTAGACGCCAAGTTAGACGCCAACTTGGACGTCTGCTCAGTTAAGTCTGAAACAGACTCTTTCCGCAGTCAGGAAATTGCAAGCGAGACAGTGGCGCGGGAACCGGGGGGGCTAGCGGGGGCTGAGCCCCCCCCCCCAGCTGTTCGGCTGGGGGGCTCGTAATGTATTTGAGCCCCTCCAGCTGGAGGAATCGAAATCGGAAATCTACAAACATAATTTCATAGATTCATACATAGGCGCGGGAACTGGGGGAGGGGGCAGTGGGGGAAGCTTGCCTCCACAACTCTGCGGCCGTGGGGGCGGTGCCCCACAACGTTCCATGAGGCCAGGAACCGTTGGGCAGCTTGTCCTCCCCAAATTAGGGGTTGTGGGTCGCAAAGGAAGAAAGCATGTAAGTGAAATATCCACCTATTTCACTGGCTCGGCAACTCATTTGGCAGATTAAAACCTTTACTCCAGGTTGCCAAAACGGTAATTTCTTCACTCATCTGAGACGGAATACCTCACTTTGTGAAAATATTTTCGTGTTTTTTTTTTGTTGTTGTTGAAAAGGCCAAGGTCTGAAAAATAATTGGCCTAAAACCGGTGAGAAAACTAGATTTGGGGTACCCTAGGTTGATTTCTATTATGGTTTAGCCCCCCCCCCCCAGTCTGGAAGAAGTTCCCGCGCCACTGAAGCGAGAGCCTATTCAAATATATGGAAGCACGCTCGCATCAATCGCACGCACCTCCCGCAAGCGATTGATGCGAGAAGGATTAAAGTGTATCTGAATAGGCTCTCGCATGCGATTTCCTGAATGCGGAAAGAGTCTGTTTCAGCCTTTAGACGCCAGTTGGACGCCAGTGGAAGTCTCCACCCTCTGTTTTAACCCTCGCACGACCAGGCCATTTCTCATAACACGAACGACCAGGGGGGGGGGGTTGTTACGACCCCCCCCCCTGGCGTTTCGAAACGGAAGGTCGTAGAGCTTAGCGGAAAAAACCAACGGATTGCTCTCAACGAGATCTCGCGATTGGTGGTATATTTTTTGGTCCTAGGTCAACATTTGACCTACTTATGACCGGTCAAAGATCAAATTTTCCGAAAAAATCAAACTTTTTCAACTTTCCGCGGCGATTGCGGCAAAACGGTGGGAGATATCGACTTGAAACCTTCACTATCGTGTTCCTTGATCAATTCTTTATCGTTTGGTATGTATTTCGTTTTCCTAGCTCTAAAAATGGCGCGTTGGGAGCGCCGGAAGTCGGCAAGGTCACAGTCGGCGCCAGCAATTCGAAAATCAAAATTTAAATTTTTGAAATCTGATTGTATTTTTGGATTTGGGAGGTCCATTTGCTCCCTATAGAAGCTAATATTGCTGCATATTCCCATTGAGGTGACAAGAATTAGCAAAATAGTGGTTCGGGCGCTTTTCAAAAATAGTACCGGACGCTGTTCCTCTTGTGACGTCATAGCTCCGTGACCTGACCTGACCCGGTCAATTTTCTTGCATCACACGATAGCCAATGCTTGCCCCAACATGCATGGGAAGTTTCATCATGATCCATCAAACAATGTGGGTATCACCGGCAGAAAACCTAGGGATTCGGCGCACACGTTTGGTAACTGTCGGCCGGAGGCTGTACCTCTTATGACGTCATAACTCCGTGACCTGACATGACTCGATCAATTTTTTTCGGCAAAAGATGCGCAAAGGCTGCCCCAGAGGGTATTGAAAATTTCAGCCCGCTACGACAAGCCGTTTAGCGTGCACTTCGAAAAAACCTCAGGGGGGGTTGATACAACCCCCCCTAGGCGTTCTAGGGTTAACGAATTAGACTCGACATGTCGGCAGCTAAAGTAAAAAATGTTATGTTTTTATCATCACGCATCTACAATACACAGCTGGCGAAAATAGCCAAGTAGCATGGATGATGTTTTTTTTTTTTTTTTGACTGGCTTTGCTGTATTTGGTGTTTCGATTTCTAGATTGCCATCTTCACCAAAATTGCTGGATACTTTATTTTTTGTCTTAGTTCCTTGACACTTTGAGCAAACGGGATGTGAAAGACCACCAAGCAGCTGCAGTAGCCCTTGTCAGGCAATAGCCTGAGTTTTCGCCCACTTTAAATTAGTCACGACTAAGGCAACAATGTGCTTCTTTTGTATCAATGCAGAAACATTCAATTTTCATCGATGACATGCATTATCGTGCATTCAAACAACCGAAAACATTAACACTGCTTGACTGAGTCTATTGAAGGAAACGATTTACTATTGAACATTTAGATCAAAGGATATGATCGAATTTCATTAGGAAACTCTATTAGTGCATTGTGTCCATTCCGGATAATCAAAACAGTAAAAAGGTGTTATTTATTTAGAAGCACGAAGGGAAAGGGCGTGAATGAGTTAGAAACACCTTGCACTTCGATGGTATTTTGCATTAAAGGATACAGTGGTACTGTTTGTCATGAACTTGTGAGCGGCAAGATTATAATCATCCAAGTGGATAACCAATAGGTAAACTTGATGATTGGAAGGGGACCTACACCTGAAATTAAGAATCGATGTACTTCTCAGCCAGAGTCCTCATTGTCCTTTTTTACAGCGGATGAAGAAATCTAAGCTTTTCAAGACGGAAACCTTGTCATGGTCAAATTATCTCAACCCTTATTCACTGGTTTTGGTTCCCTTTTACAACAATTCAAGAGACCTCCTCACTCCTAGATCCCGTACTTAATTACGAATAATGGGAAACAAAATCCTTAGCTACCTATTCTTACATTTCACCACCGTAATTTCGAGGAAGTCTAGGACACCCATTTGGGGTCCGAGGGATAAAACTGGTGGCTGTATGCCTATCCCTGAGTATTCCGGGTGCTCATTACGGTCCTGCCTCCTCGTTGTTTCCCGCCGCTCCGATAGTACCTACCTAGCGTCACCATTCCCCCCTCCCTCTCCCACACTCAACCCGTTGGGTCTGTGTGTGTGGGGGGGGGGGGGGGGCTCCGTCGTTATTTCTATACACTATGGCTCCGTTCACTTCGTTCTTCGATCCGCCCCTTCCCACGCCGACAAGCCCTCCCTCGCTACCTGCAGCCGCCGTGCCGCATTGCACAATCACATTGTGTACGTCTCGCTATTGGCAAACGTCACCGGCCTGACGCTGATTGTTGGTGACAGGCTGCGCGGGCGTGCAGGCACAGCGGCCACGGTCGACCGGCGAGCGTGCAGGAACGAAACGTGGGGCCCTCTGACGGGCCGCGAGCCGAGGCAGAAAGCCGCCAGGAATCCAGCCGGACGATCAGGCCGCGGTCGGGTAAGCGGCTTATTTAGAAGGGGTCAAGAGGACTGATTGTGATCAGGATTGCTGGTCGGGAACGCGACGAGCGTCGCGTCCAAGTGACGTGGTGTTTGCACGCTCACCGCCTGATAAGCGGCCGCGCTGTTTGGATGATGACTGACGCTCGCGGGAGATGGTTATCGAGCCGTACATTTGGTACGATCGCTGGTCGGTGGGGAGAGAGGGGAGTGACTCGACGGGGGAGAGAGGGAGAGGGGAGCCTCTCCCGGGCCGGACTGTGACAGACACGAGCCGCGTCGGTAATCGCTCGTAATCCCATGTCCGCTGTACCATGAAATGACCGATCCGGTTCGGCCACGAGCTGTTTCACTCTGTCGCAGAATCGCTCTCAGAATCGGCGGTGACCACGTGCTGAGTCTCACCGTCAACTAAATTAGCAACCGGGCATCGCGGATATTATCCTGCACGCAGAGTTCTAAAAAACAGTGAAATGCCACGTGCACAAAGCTCCACGTAATCACTTCACCATTTTATTTATGTAAAAACATGGATCCGATACACTGTCATCATGCATCAAATACCGCCACTCTGACTGGCCATTAACATTCTTTTCCATGACAGATGGTCGGTTTGCCGACGATATACCACCAAAGCTACATACAATATCTGCAAACTCTTACGAGTTGCTCTGAGGCGCTAAGCGACAGCAGGAATTTCCTATGGGCTCAAGGCCAAATACCTGAGCCGGGACGAGTCTCCAGCGGCCTTGATTCGTTCGGCCGGCGCCCAGCGAGACCCATTGTGATGTCACTGGCTCCGAGCAGGCGGACAGGGTGGTGTGGGTGACAGGACGGGAGGGAAGGGACAGAAACAGACGGGATAGACGAAACAGACGGGACAGAGACGGGACTGATGGGACAGACAGAACAGACGGGACGGAGACGGGACGGAGACGGGACGGAGACGGGACGGAGACGGGACGGAGACGGGACGGAGACGGTACGAGATGGGAAAGACGGAACAGACTGACGAAATTGAAATGGGTAATGACGGACTGACGGGACATACGGGACGGAGACATGACGGAGACGGGACGGACAGGGACGGACAGGGACGGGGCAGACGAGACGGGGACGGGACGGAGAAGAGACGGGCCAGGACGGAGACGGGACGGGACGGGCTTAGATATGGAACAGACGGGACATATGGGGCAACAGGGGCAAACGGGATGGAGGCGGGATGGAGATGGGACGGAGACGGGATGGAGACGGAATAGCGTTACAAGGACGGTACATCATATGCGTTACTGATGGGACAGGACCGATGTCTCCAAAATCCCACACGATCATTTTCTGCCTTTCAGCCCCAAGCTGGACCTGACACCTTTTTGACAGCGGTTGACCTGGAGACTGCGCTACAGGGCGGGCTGCGCTCCACCGCTACAGACCCGGTCGTGACCAAAGCCTCCGGTCGGGGCCCAATCTGACGGCACCTGGCCCTGACTCGCCCTTTGGAACACGCACCGCGCCCCGCGCAACATGGCTCAATGATTCAGTAATCCATTGACAGCACTCAGCCAGTCGTGATAGTTGTCTAGGCCCGGAGTCGGCTTCCCTCGATGGGCAGCGCGTGTTGTCAGGCAAAAGGCGTGCGAGTGTGTGAGGTCAGGCGAGTAAGATTTATCAGTGACAAGGAGAAATGGGAAGACGAAAAAGGGACAGTAAGTAACGGAGAGATAGGAGGAATGAGAAACATGTGAATGGTAGAGTGTATGAATAAATGAGTAAATGAGTGAGAGAATAAATGGACGATTGAGTAAGGATGGGAAGGATGAAAATGGTGGACATAAAGAGTGGGGTCAATCATTTCAGTCTTGCAGAGTGCGGAGTCTGCAGCTGAGTAGGCTGAGACGCGGGTAGCAGCCAGCATTTAGTTAAACGGTGGGCTCCACTGTCCACACTTATGTACTTGGTGGGTCACAAAATTCAATCTCACTCGGTCCAACTGTCCACGGTCACTCGGTGGGTCCAACTTTCCACACTCGCTATAAGCCGACCAACAATCCCACAGTTCCAGTCGCCCCGGTCCTAACTGCCTCACCCGACCATCAACCTGTCTGACCCAGCGACCGTCCTCCCGCCGCTAAAAAGGGCACGTACAAAACACATAAACCTTCCTCAGTGTCGTTCGGGCACAAATGAGAACATTCTCGCCTACAAAGGGAAACTTATGGCTTTGAACGTAGAGATTATGAGATTACGGACGAGACCCTGTAGTCTATAGGTGAAAATTGGTAACGGGACATGAAGATGGACACACGGCAAGAACATGGCGATTTAAACAGAATTCGGTTATTCTTCAGGCTTTTGAACTCTTCGGTAGCAGTCAAAGGTCCACAATTTCGTAAACAAAGCCCCTCGGGTATGCGTAAATGTATTTTAGCTTTTTGTTACTTCACGATAGTATGACACATTCCTTCGTTTGTGTCACATGCATATTACATGTTTATCTGTATGTGCAATGCACAGCCGACGCCAAGGAAGGTCAGAGCTGTAGTCTATCGCCTTGAAAGGAGCGAGTGTCAAGACTTGTGACAAACCAGACACACATACCTATGTATCGATTCATGATCACTTCCGCGTGCCCCAGCTCAACTATCATCGTTTCGAAGCAGCTTGACGCCCATGTTGGGTGGAGGTTCTCCTGAATATAGGTCTGCAATTCAATTGTTTGGGGCGCACACGCCAGAGAGCGGGAATTTCAAAGACATAATGGCGTCAAACGCCGATGCTGATGCATGGAAAGCAATGAAGAGAAGTGAAATGTTAATTAGTTATACAGGCTATGATTCTTGGAGAGCGCATGCCTTGCATCGCAATGGCTGAAGGCAAAACGGCGTCTTATACCAATATGGTTACGATAAAACATCCTGAATAAGTGGCTGGTAGGCTGGCTGAATAAACATAAATGCGGCCTGTCTCATAATACATAATAATGCACCAATATTCATGTGACATTTATATTCATTTATATGCAAGCCATTGATAAGCATGCAGCTATATCAAATTGCATGCTTTACCTTTTATTCATATAAGGATCAGACTATTGACCTTTCAAAGACCTGTTGTATCTGGGAATTTTTCGCCGTCACTGGCTGGGAAAAAAATCAAATAGAACAGCGACATTAGTAGACAAGAATACTCGGGGTGGCGTTAAACTTCTTGTCAGTCAACGGTCGCTCAAAAATCGTTGACCAGTCGCTAATTACCATTTGATTCGCATGTATCTGCAAAGGTGTGCCTGTAACGTCTTAAAGGCCACTCCACCCAGCAATCCAGCCGGTAACCAGTGAAGCCATTTGGCCTCAGAGGCTTGGCATCGCCTAGTCACCGATCCAAGCCACCTTGTTTGGGTCAGCTTAGGCGGTCGAAGGCGCTGTCTTTTTGTCCGAAGACGGTTGTATTGATAACAAGTACCTATCGGGACGAGGCTGGTAGGTAACAGAAAGATATGCATAGTTAGATATTTGCTCATTTTTAATGAGAGGTATTCAGTTAGAGATGCCATCAACAAACACCTTGCATAAAGGTCATCCGCTGAGCCATTCCACTCATTGCCCTCAACAGCATACCTTTATGCATGTTAGCTTGCCAACTAAATATCCATATGAGCATGATAATGGAGAACGTTGCGGTAATGGCCGCGTGTATGCTGCGCAGATAAATCCTTCGTAACGTTTCTGTACTGCTCTATCGACTGCGTTCTTCCGGCTATTGTCTCACCTAAATTTTGGTTCCGGTAAGATCTCACTTTAGCATATTACGGCTATAAAAGCCGTTTTCCGTACTATTCTATTCACGGCATTTGGTAACATTAACAGTGATACCAGTGCCGACAAACGGTTATCCAAGTCAAAGAAATGATTCTTTGGACAAGCAACATACGATGGACTGAAATGCGTGAAAACCATTTTCCATTTGATAACCGTTTGCTGCAGCTGAACTTCAGCCAGTGCTGCCATATCCATTCCACGGCGTTTATAAGATTGAGCCCTGGTGCTATCTTGAACCCCAAAGTCTCCGAGTATGTCGTTGGGATACTGGACACGAGCGACGCCAATTGACACGTGTAGTTATTTCCTTCATTATCGGTCCTTATTAGCATGGACGGGAACAATGGAACACCAATAAATAACTGTTCAAACGCCAATGAGCGCGGAAGTACTATGAGGGTGGTCAGTGGTACAGCAGGCCCAAAGCAAACGCAAGGCAGGAGGCGTAGCGATACGGAAACACTATTATGCGTCTTTCGTCCGAATTATGTCTTTCTTTCTTCCATCAATCTCGCTCTCCCTACTCCTCCTCATTTTCCCCTCCCCCCTCTAGTTCCTTCTCTTTGTTTCTCTCTCTATTCTATTTTTCTTTCCATTTCTCTCTTTCTATCTCCCTCTCTCTCTCTCTCTCTCTCTCTCTCTCTCTCTCTCTCTCTCTCTCTCTCTCTCTCTCTCTCTTTCTCTCTCCTCCACTCCCTCCCTCCCTTTCTCCCTCACCAGTTGTGCTTTATCCGGTCCCAAGCATTCGACGAAATGTCATGCACACTGCTTGACCAAGCTCTCCAGCAGGTCTTTGTTTTAGCTCGGTCCCATCAATTATGACTTGTTACCTGCTACTGGATATAATACGATGATGCATATATCATACTTAACACCGCTTATGAACAGACAAATAATGGAGCACCTTAATTCATCCTGCCGTTGCAGCGTTTGTTCTATTTGCGGAACCGAGCACCGAACACGGATTTAACAAGCTAGCATGGTGGACTGGTGGAGCTTCCAGACATAAAGAGAAGACGTGGCATGGATCTTTGTAAGATAATCCTATGCCCCACCCAGCTATCATGTCTGGAGAATACGTGACTCTCCATCCGAGCTATGCCCTGTTAACCGGATCTAAGGCGGCCCAGCTGCTCGTATACCTACCGGATCTCACTCTTTTGCCTGCATCGTACTGGTGCATATTTTTCCTTTTTAAGTGTTCAATAGAAAACATACTTACTTGTAAGGTGGGGAAAGTTTCACCAATTTATTAACCCATTTACGCCCTTCGTTGCGTTTTCGCAACGCAAGCAAGCGTCGACGTGATCGAAGCTTGAGAAGTGTGTAAAAGAGACTAACCGATGAGACAAGTTTCAGCGTGTGTAGCATGGTTGTGCGCATGATACTACGCAGTTACAAGTCTGTGCGGCCGGTAAGTTACTGCCTAGAGCTCCCAGAGGCAAGTCGAAGGTTTTGTGAGTGATGACGTCGCGAAAACCAAGATAAGTAGGCTAAGTGCTTAATAATATCGTAATGAAAATTGTGTAAACATATTCTGCAGAGTCCCTACAATAGCGTAGATATGCATTTTGTTAAGAAATAATGCTACAAAAAGGGTTTGTGACTATTTTCAAATATGACTACGGTCGCGTTGCGGGAACGCAACGAAGGGCACATCGGAAAGACAGCGGTGTTGCGAAAACGCAACGATGGGCACATTGGCAGGGTAGCGGAAGTATGAATATCAACAGTAGACTTCACTCGTGATACGCTGTGGGTTCTCTCTTTCTCTCCCCCATCTTCCTCCCTCTCCTCCTCGTTCTCCAACTCTCTCCCCCCTCTCTCTCTCTCTCTTTCTCTCTCTCTCTCTCTTTCTTTCTCTCTCTCATTTTGTAGCCATGAGGCTGTAGCGGCGGAGCATCTTCAATTAAGGGGGGGTGGGGGGAGCATTGCTGACTTTTGGTCTCATTCTTTCCATTTCCATTTCCATGCAACGCCTATCGGGATAATGTTAAAATGGCAAAATCAAGGGGGGCACGGTGCCCCGGTGCCCCCTCCACCCGCTCCGCCGCCTATGCCATGAGGGACGTATATAGGTATGTTTAGTGCAAGGTGCGTTCGCACGTAAAATGTTGCGACACATTTCATATTTCCTGGCTCAAACAGCCACAAACACTCCTTTCTTTTTCTCTCGCAGATTTTCGGCCTCGGGCCGTTCGTTCACTAAGCAATGTGTTCCCATGCATCTGAAAATCGCATGGTAGGAAAAGGACCCATGCATCAAACGGTCGGCGATGCTAATGGAGCTGAGAGATAATTAGGTCCTTTGGAAATTGGATCTACTATGTACATTGTGCATAAATAATGAATAACGGGGATGTATTCTGGTATCAGGCGACAGATAGGCATCGCCATTCTCTGGATAGAATCTGCTGACTACCAGCATTTACGTTAGAAAAGATAACTGAGGGTCGGCAAATAGTGGGATAGGCCCCCTCTGAGGGTAGCTGAGCCCTTCGGCAGGGGTAATGAGGGCGGACCCATGGGAAAATAATAATTTTTAGGATTCATAACTCGCATAGATTCATAAGCTGCTTGATGTGGAGTATACGCCTGTTTTCTTACTTTGATATGCTTTTTATGTAATCAGACCATTTTTAGAGCTAGCAGGATTATTGGAATTAGGGGAGACATTTGTCTGACCGGACACGGTCAATCGTAGACTGGAGCGACTGGAGACTGAGCCCAGCCAGTGCAGTGGGCAGCCGCCACCCATGACCCACCCCCTTCCCCCCTCCCAAGCACTCACTGCACCCGGCTACAGGCGCGCTCCTATGTGAGCTGCCCGATTGCGATATACGTTGCCGGTCCAGCCCGGAACAGGGGGATGAGGCGTGGAGGAGGATTCAACTATCCTGAAGATGGAAAGGACGGATTGACGTCGAATCACCATTCTGTCCTGGCATTGGCTCGAGAAAGAGGTTACACGTGAAGGTCGCTGAGAGTGGGGCCATGAAAATTTTGGATTAGGTGTAAACATGATAAACTGGGAGTCGATTTGTTGTGATGCGCTACGCCTTACGCGGGTAATTTGTTAGAGCCGGATCGGTCCTTTTTTCTTTTTGCTGAGAGTGGGTACGACTAACCTGCAATGGAATTTAACTTTACTCCTAGGAGGGTGGTTAAAAATGATTGCGGATATACGCGCATACGAGAGTTACTGGTTTACTCCCAATCCTCCGTTTAATTGTATTCAGTGTGCACTGTGCAGGGTCTGATAGGTGGAGGTAATGGATCTGTCTAGCTTCCAAAAAGAAAGCATCACCCTGGATACGTGTCGACCACAACTTTAAATGAACAGCAATGGACAACGTAAATGGTTGATAATAATGACCGTGTTGCCATCTCCCCGTTCGCGAATCATGAAGTTATGCTTCCTCACTGAGGCTCTTAGGCGGGTTATAGAGCATGACGGATGTGGGTTCCGCATTTTCAAGCAATAGTTGTCAACAGTTGATTGATGTTTTGTCAAAACATATTAGCATATACGGCAGTTCAGTGTACTTTATGTCCGTCTGATGTGCCCGTCGTTGCGTTTTCGCAACGCTGATGGCGCCCGGTGTGCCTTCGTTGCGATTTCGCAACGCATGTTTTTTACGTTTTTCTCGAGAAACTTTTGCTGCAGGCAAAAATTATTTTCGATTCCATACAAGGCCCTGGTAGGAGCATAACATATTTTGATTTCGTCGATTTTCATGATGGTCAATATTCCTGGGCATAAATGGGTTAATACAACTTATGAAAAAAGCTCAAAATTCTTCTACATCACCGTTTAGATTGGACAAATCTTCAATTCCTAGCCTAGCTTGAACGGTAGGTAATGTAGGCCTTCTTGTGCTAACCAGAGAAATAGGCGGTCAACATTTCCCTCGCAGCAGCTGACTCAGCTCCGAATGACCGGAAGCTCCCAGCAGTCTCACAGCTGACGTCACATCCGGGGCGTGGTGTATCAGCGTCATCTCTTCCGTCGGGTGTCATCAGCAGCGTCGGTCCCCAGCGGCGTCTCCGGCAGCGGCCATCTTGGTCTGACCGTGCGGCATCAGTGGCACAGTGTGGCGCACGGCCGAGGTAATTGGACCGCGGCAGAGTGCCGGTTTACGACTCCGGCAGTAAACCGCTGATGAGCGTGACGCTATGAACGACGGACCGCCGCGGCGCCGCCGCCCGAGGGTCACCCGCCCGAGACGGCGCGGGACGACTCGGCACGGACCGCGACCAGTCGACCAACACAACTACTATTCGCATACAGAGGCTGAGAATAATTGACACTGTATGTGAGAGTCTATGTACTACGCGAAGTCTGTTGACAGCCGCAGCCCGTGGCTCTTCTGTCGCATCTGCTACTGATGTGCGTCTTCAAGTGACGAGAGAGTGAGTGATGACAGTGAACGAAGTGTGGGTTCCGGCGTGGTGGTTTCCAAGGGCTAGATGATTTGCCAAAGTGCTCCAAACTTTGGTGAAATATGGGGTTAGGGCAACAGTATGGAAAATATCCATATTTTTATCATTACTTTTATAGTTGAGTGCAGCCATTGAACAAACAATGAGATTTTATTGGGTTTGATAGGCCAAGTCAAATGTGGAAAAACACGCTCACTATTTCAAGCTATAAAGTGATTTATGTTTTACTTTTATGTCTGTGATCTGATATAGGTAACAATGGCGACAAAGGCAAACTTGCGCTGCTTTTCATGCCAGAAATGATAGCATGCCAGTTATTTTGTGTGAGCATCAAAACATTTCATCCACCTAGCCATCATTCCGTCTTGGGTCACCTCTACAAGCTCTGTGCTCATAGCTCGGTTCCACATGCCTGCCTTCCGGGTAGCGTAATGTATGCAGAATATGAGCTCGGAGCGTTCATTCGGCCAGCATTTGCAGAGGAATGTTATAGCGGCGCGGGTCGGCGCTGTTTCAACTCTGCGACTGGCGGGCGCGCTGGTATGTTTCGAGAGGACGTGACTGAGGATATCAATCGACCACCGGTGACATTGGCCAGATCCGCGGCCGATGACAGCGAAAACCCATTTGAGACAAACCGGGCTGGACGGCCACCGCAGCGCTTAGCTAGGCTCTGAGCGGGGAGACGCCCATGGCCGACATCTGGCGACAGAGGGTTGCAAATTACCGAGAGTGGAGAAATTTGGACATTTACATTAGATAGGATATCCACTTTCGTAAAAGAAAGAGCTTTCCACTCCCCCGCTTCTCTTATACCGGAGCAGAATTTTAAATCCATGTAAATCGCGGAAACTCAATACCTATCGATTTTCTCGTTTCTATCGGATGTCCCTGAGCTACTTGTATCGTTCTGCGTTCATGTTAAGCGATGGCTTATCTAGTATATGTCATAAAAAGAACATTGTGACAGAGTTCGACTGTGTTATGGAAACCAAAGCAACCCTAGCATAATAACAGGCCGTTCCGATTAAAACAACTTTAACGACAGCAGCACCCGGATATGTGCTTGCACTGTATTCGGCGACCCCTCAAGTCTGCGGTACCGTATCACATCAAACCGAGAAAAAGTCTAGCACTTTGGTCAGATACAAAATAAAATGGCAGTAACTTACCTAAAACGCACTTATGTAAACCTCAACTAAAACCACATATCAATGAATGCGGAGACCGAACAGGCTTACACATTACACCAGTAGCACACAAGTGCACGTCAAACATGAAGACTACAGATTTGAGCTCACACAACAGCAGCAACACATGCTTATCCCGGGAAACGGTGACTGCAACGACATACCCAACAATGGCACCAGATGCTTTTACATACGGTGACTGCATCGACTGCATCGACTCACACAACAGTAGCACCAGATATACCAACTGAATGCGGTAACTGCATCGACTCACACAACAGTAGCACCAGATATACCAACTGAATACGGTGACTGCATCGACCCACACAACAGTAACACCAAATATGCCTAACTGAATACGGTGACTGCATCGATTCACACAACAGTAGCACCAGATATGACTGAATACGGTGACTGCATCGACTCACACAACAGTAGCACCAGATATGACCAACTGTATACGGTGACTGCATCGACTCACACAACAGTAACACCAAATATACCTAACTGAATACGGTGACTGCATCGACTCACACAACAGCAACACCAAATATACCTAACTGAATACGGTGACTGCATCGATTCACACAACAGTAGCACCAGATATGACTGAATACGGTGACTGCATCGACTCACACAACAGTAACACCAAATATACCTAACTGAATACGGTGACTGCATCGACTCACACAAGAGTAGCACCAAATAAAGCTGAATACGGTGACTGCATCGACTCACACAACAGTAGCACGCAGATATAACCTAACCAGCTAACCAACTGAATACGGTGACTGCATCGACTCACACAACAGTAGCACCAGATATACCTTACTTTATACGGTGACTGCATGGACTCACAAAAGGGTAGCACCAGATATACCTTACTCAATACGGTGACTGCATCGACTCACACAACAGTAGTACCAGATAAACCGAGTAAAGCGACTGGCAACCATGCACTGACTCTCACAACAGTAATTGTAACAGCCTTGGGTGACTAACTACATGTAACACTGGTCTTTTAGGTAACACCACATCCAAATGGGCGCTGAGACTGCAGCGACTAACACACCAGCAGCACTAGAACTTCATAAAGACAGGGAGAAAAGAAGCACCGTATCCCACTAGAATTGGAGACTGCAATAGCTCACACAACACTAACACCATTCCACTGAACTCGATGGCGGCAAAGGTCAGTACTCAAGTAACACTGAGTCTCAATGGACACGAGGACTGTGGTAGCTCGTATGTAACACCACCTACGATGGACACTAGGATAGTGGTACTCGCATGGCTGAAAACCACCTGTGGAAAAACTTATGTGATGTGTAATTCATAGCTAGATTAGTTTCTTCATAGATTCATCAAAGAAATCTCAATCTTTGGAAACTGAATTTATTTACTTTAAAATTTCGTAATGCACAAGGACTATACCGGATACCGATAAACACACGGGTCATCTTACGTCTTCAGCGAAAAATGGATCATCATAGATATGCTCCAAGCATACCTCGGGCAGCTGGTCGTTCTATGTGTCGTGAGGGCGTGCTCGATAGGGCTGGCTATGGACATCAGTCTCATAAGGACGCCAATTGCATCCCCTTCCTCCCTCAGCTCCAATGGAGCTAAGAGGTGTAGCACCTGGCAAAATGTGGACCTCTCCAAAACAGATGCATGTTTATTCTAGTAGATATGCAAGACGAGATTACACAACGTTTCATTTCTTTGTATGCACTGGCTAAGTACATACAATAAAGGGAAGCTCCAGGCATCGCATTCCTTCTTTGGTTTAGGAGAGTACTTTCTTACAAAACAGCAAACATTTTCGAGTTCAATCACTTTGTTACCATACATGGTGGTGTAAGCTATTCTATCCATGTCACCCTACAACCTGTCATTGCAGACGTGTTTCCATCGAAAAGTTGCTAAATACAGAAGAGACGACGATTACGTGGCCGGTGGCAGACCAGTCACTCAATATGGCTGTTTTTGGCGCCTTCTGAATCTCTCTTCTGAAGTCCCTGTGATGTGTATCTTCAGCTCTGTACTTGTCTGTTCAGAGTGCCTTTTCGAGACAAGGCTTGGGTATTCTCACCTACTACACTTTCTGTCGTAGATGATGTTTTTCGTACTCCAGCGTAGATGGGTAGCCATACGGCTGCCACGGTTGACAGTGATGACATCAGTCATCTTTTGCAAGCTCGTTTAAACATTTGGGCTATACGGGGATTGGGCCAATCAAGTTGCCCCAATTCACTGACAGACATGCAAAAGATAGCCCGGAGAAGGACCGCTCCGGTTGTTTTTCAATAGAAAAACACAATTCTAACGAATAGTGTTTGTCTAATGAAACAACAACCTGTATCCCCGTATAGCAATCCCTGTATAGCCCAAATCTTTAACGAGCTTGCAAAAGATGACTGATGTCACCACTGTCAACCGTGGCAGCCGTATGGCTACCCATCTACGCTGGAGTACGAAAAACATCATCTCACGCTCTCAGTCCCAGCGGATAAAAACAACACCCAAGAATTTCTGTCGTAGACTATATCAAGGCGACTATATATTCCGTGCTACTACTATGATCCCTGTCCCTGATGTTGAAGACATAAATGTGTTCCTTTTTATTTGTATTTATAAGTTCCAGAAATTACTAAAGATTATGAAAAGATATCAAGTGATATTTGATCTCAGCACTAATTATCGTTTTGTATTCCCTTGGCCGATCGTTTCATGATCGACAACTGGTATCTGATGTGACCTGTTATCTCCCTCATATCAACCAAACTCATTCGTTCCATCCCTAATATATATTCATGTAACAAACAGTCGACACATATACATACAAAAAGGCATGCTATTCTATCCAAATACCATGTATCACAGCATCTCACCGACGTTGCGCCGGAAAGGCGGGCGGACGGACGGAGCGCACATCTCCAGACGCGGCGTCCGCCCCAAACACACGATAAACCATCTCGTTTAACAAAAGTAAAAGTACGCGTGCGATCAGCCGCGCGGCTGCGAGTGACGGCGCACGGCGTCGGTCGGCGGCGCGCTGCCATGTGCGCCAGGCTCGCCGCGGCGCGCCAGCGGCCATCGCGGCGCGGATCGCCAGAAAAACAGGCCTCCTGCGGCCGGGCCGGCGCAGCGCGCGGCGTCCCCGCTGAGCGCCGCTGCCGGCCCGCCGAGACGGGTCAGCCGCCGACTCTCCCTACGTGCCTGCGAGTGGCCGCCGCTCAGGATGGAGGCCACAGCGAGCGGCGCACGGGCCCACGGAGGGAGATGGGTCGCCAGAGAGGGCAGGGGACCAGCGCGCGGCCAGGTGCCGAACACGGATTGGGACGGACCCAGGCGGGGAAAGGCCGCGAAGAAAGGCAGACGGAGCGATGGAATGGAACAGTGTGGCCGAAAGCAGGCAGGCAGAAACGAAAATGACAATAGGTGAACGAATCCGAATGGATACAACGGGGCTGCTAAGCGTCTGGCTGGGAAAGAAAACGTCTTGGATTGTAACCACGGAGCGTAAAACGGGGGAGAAATACAACAGTTCACACATTCACTAGTGCGGCCAATCCCCGCCCGGTTACAATGTGCGGCAGTTCTCCTATCGGCACTATTCTCCGTCCCACACATCCTTGGTCCCAGAACAGCGCACCTCCCGGTCCCACTAGAGTCACAGGTCGCGTCCGGACAGGTCGCTGTTGAGAGCACCGATCCTATCTTAACAGCTGGGAGCGCGGCGCTTAGTGCTTTGTTTACTCTGTCGGGCGGACCCGTTCAATTATGGAGGCCCGTTCACTGGCTGGCTAGGTGCGTCGATGGTCCATAAAGGCGACCGGCGGGTCGTTTTACTGAGCGCGCGCGGCGGCCGGTGGCGGCGGTTCCGCCCTGGCCGCACACCCACCGTGTGGCCCCTGCACCGCCCTCCGTGGGCACGCATTCTTTCCACGGGCACTGGAATGCGGCGGCGGCCCGTAAGTCACCGGCGCCCGGCTGTCCGCGCCTGCGTAGTGCGCCTCTGCAGCGCGCGGCGCGCGGCGCACCTGGCTGCCGCGCGGCGATGGCCGCGGGAGCGCCGCCACTGCCGCGAGGGCGGCGCCAGCCGTCGTAATCACAGGTCTCCTCGCGGCGCTCAATTATCACAAGATGAGGAGGGTGGGACAAAATGGTTTAGCCGGCCGCCGCTGACTGCTGAGCCGATCGCGGCGAACCGGCAGTCCCACCCGATGGTGGCGGTCGCGCTCGGACTTGGTCGGTGTTAAAGCACTGTCCCCTCGCGCGCCGCGACCGATGAGATAATAACAATGACTGGCACACCGGCACTGCGTGTCCGTAGCGCACACCCAGTGCACGTGTCCGCCCGGCGCACTAACTGGCGTACGTCCGTTCGCAGCGCTCAATCACCTCGTGAACATTGTCTATTCGCTTCTTGAGGATCTTGATGCTTTTCTCCGGCAGCGTCGGCAGAAAGTCGACGAGCTCCGGATGCGTCTCGCGGAAGATACGCCGCAGTGCGGTGCCCACGTCGCCTGCGCGGTGGAGTCGCCTTATGGCCTCTACAGTGTCTCGCCGGAACACGCACGTAGCGTCGAGCATGGTGCGATGATACGGCTCGTATTTGTCCAGTAGGCGGTAGCCGTGAAGCAGACCCGACTCGTTGTCGAGGAACATGAGCAGTCCGGTGGACGGGTCGCGCGCCAGGTTGTGCGCGGGCGAGTCCATCATGGAAGGGTTCCACTGCTGGTTGTAGAGGTTGTTGACGATGCGGTCCAGGTTGGCGGTGAGGTAGTCGAAGAGGATCAGGTCGGACCACTGCGCCAGCTCCAGCACCGTGTCGCGGTTCTGCTCCATATTCAGCGCGGAGAGCCGCAGGTCGGCCGGGTGCAGGCGCCGGTCGGTGCCCCGCAGCTGCTCTGGGATGAACGCTGGTGTCAGGTTCTCCCTGAACCGCGTGAGCACCACGGGCCGCTGCTCGGCCCACTGGGCCAGGCTGAGCTGGGCGCGCACCGCCGACCACTGCCGCTCGGCCGGCTGCACCAGCAGCAGAGAGTCGGCGGCAGGTTCCGGATCCCGAGCTCACGACTCAGCAGGAAGCTGAAGATCTCGCCCTGGATCTGGTCGAAGTTCTGCCGGTAGCGGCAGCAGGATTGAGTGCCGTTCTCGAACGTCAGCAGACGGTTCTGCATGCGACCGCAGCCCTCCTCCACTTTGATGAGAGCAGCTCTCCGGCAGAACGCCCTCCACTCGGAGACCTCCTCACTGGCCACTCCTCGCGGCAGCGCCGCCTCCACGGCATCGCTCCAGAAGATGCCGTCCGTGAGCTCAGCAACGTCGGACTCCTCATCTTCGACACTAGCGTTGACTACCACCGCTGGCCGGGCAGAGGTCCTCTGAAGGCCCGCCGCAGGTGAGCTCTCTGTGCTCACCAAACTCGACAACACACTCTCACTGTCCTCACTCACAGCAGCTCCCAGGTAGCTGATGGAGTCCACAAGCTCCACCGGTAGCTCGGTGGGTCTCGGGGTGACCAGCGGCGGCCGTCGGCCGAGCGCTGTCAAAAGTCCAGCGGCTGAGGGAGCCGCTGTCGGAGGCGTCACCCCCGCGTCCGTCTCGGAGTAGAGCGGTGGCAACACGTACAGTGGGATCAGCACTCCCAACACGGTGCCCAGCACGAACGCCACTCCGGCGGCGATCACACAGAGCGCCTGCGCCGTGCGCGTCGGCGCCACGCGCACTCCGAGCACCTCCAGCTTGTGCATGGCGGCCGTCACACAGGCATGGGCGCGGCGCGGCGCGTCTGTGCGCGCCTCCTCGCGGCGCGGCGGCTGCGGCCCGACTGTCCCGACGGCGGCGGCGGCGGCGGCGGCGGCGGCGGCAGCGGCCGGGCGGCTGGGCGGGCGGCTGCCGGCGGCGCGGGGCGGAGACTCCTCGCCCATGCACCTGCAAAACATCACACAGCGCTCAATCAGTGGCGGCCGACGGGTGAATTACCGCGCCGGCGAGCCGTCCCATTGGTGGCTAATTGATTACGTCAGAGTGACGTCAGTGGTGACGACCGGCCGGCCGGAGACGGCAGACCGAGAGGCGACGGTTCGGCCGGCCGCCGAACGCGGCATCGACACGACACCCAGTCACAGCAGCGCGCGATAACCGCTGACGATGAGGACAGAACACACAGGCACTGACACATACAGACAAGGCGGGCGAGCGGTACCCGGACCAGAGCAAACAGACATGCCTACTGCACGACCAGTTTAACAGAGGATGTACTGGTGTAGGTGTTCTCACTGACCGCAGATACAACCAAACAGATTACATCACAACAAACAAGTAAACAAACACAACGAGGGAAGAATCATGTCTGCAGGCTCGATGTATGGAATGTGAGATGTAGGTAGCATTTTGTTTTTAACATAGATCTAATTGTAATTGCTTCATATATTTACATTTTGGTACCTAAACATTCCAAATGAAGTAACGATATTCCAAATGAAATAAAAAGGGAACTAGGATTAGGCACAGAGGGCATCAGCCGACTGCAGCTTACAAACACAAGGATTCAGCGTATTGAGCTATTGTTCAGTACCGAATATGGGTGCATGATCTATTGCCCAGAGATCCGATCACGAGGCTCCTAATTATTGACATTTCACTGGCAGTGCACTTAGTGAACGTTGTCCTGTCAACACGGACACCAATAGCACTGGTGAAGGGCTAAGAGCAGAGCAGTGTCGATATAAAGTTTAGAAGCTGCGAATGAAGACAGCCCGGCGGAATACAGAAGCACATAGCAGTTTTATGACTACCGTGCGGGAGAAAATACGCAACTCATGATTCCCTAGTGTGCATGAAATAAATTGGGTTTTGGTAAATTGTGTATAAATTGGGGTTTGTTAATGAGGGTCACAGCACCTCGTCCACAACATTCAATATTCATTCCGTATTCAGCATATGTACTTATTAAAACGGTATGGCAGGGCAGCCCTTCTTTCAAGCAAGGAATGTACATATAAAAAAATGCTGCTTCTGTATTACATAAACGTCACTCAAGACATACGGAAAGCGGTCTATTGGACGGAAGCTACAGCATGACGTCTAAAGCGTGCAAAATTGACAGAATGGTCGAAGATTATCCCAATGTCACAGGTGTGCCCTCCTCCGCAGTGCTCACCGTTCACACGGGAGCGCTATTTATACATAGTATATCCCATTCCATCCCGAACAGAACGGGCGGTGCTAACCAACGAGGTCCATAAAACGGGCCCGGACCCTCGCAATCACCGAGACAGCGTGGGTTTCCAGCCGGCAGCGTCTTAACCCGGCTAGTCCGTGGGAGGGACGGGTCGATGGAATTTGCCGCCTCCGCGCCCGACCGGACCCCGGTCCTGGTTAAATCGAGGGACGGCGGAGGGGTGCAGGGGATCAGCTAAGCGTCTTCCGGCGCGCGGCTCCTCTATGAGCGCCGCTCGGCGCCGCCGACAACACCTCGGCACCTGCGGCTTACCATTGTGATTGTACCGCCGGAATGGGGACTGGGCGCCGCGCCGGCCGCATGCCTGCGCCCGGTTAAATACCTGGCGGCGCCGGGACGCGACGTGTGTGGCCCCGTGTGACCGTCCGGCCAGCGGGGGTCAGCACTGCTCCCCGCGGGGGGCTCGCCTGAAGGAGGGTCCCGCTCGGCCGCTCCGATAGACGCCGCGTCCGTCTTTGACATTAGTGGAGACAGGCGACTGGGATGGCTTCACCTGGGCCCTGACAGGTGAGGATTTCTCGAACAATCAGGGGGCTTATGGCTCCATAAGGACTAAATTTCTATAGTCCCTTGTTTCGAACTAAGTGCGAAAATATGTCTTCTCCCATGGATATGGAGCATCGTTTACGGTAAACAGACGCAAACAGTCCAAGGATGTAATTTCCCGGTGTCGATATCTTTAGGCCACTGTGTCGGCCTCCCGGAAAGCGTATACCAAACTTACTTTTGTTTACTCCTCCAAAAAGTGGCATCTGAATAGATACGTAAATAAGATAATAAAGATTAGTGATGTCATTTTCCAAAAAATGTCTGACCGATACCGACCGAAACCAAAATTTGGGAAAAATTTCCGACCGAATACCGACCGATTACATCCCAAGCCAAAATTTGACCGAAATTTGACGGAACTTCTATTTGCTATTACTTTACCCCAAAATTAAAATATTTGGTAAATTCTGATGGAAAATAATGGGAAATGGCATTTCAATTCAAGTTCAGTCAATTCTTAGCCACTGCAAAATACATATTGTGATAGAAGTTACATTGCTGAGGGTATAGCAACACATGGACCTCAGCATTTCACAGATTTAGTTGATAAGAATTGTCAAGAATCTACTGTGGTCTATGTAAGGAAGAATGCTCATTCATGTTGCAAAAGCACGATCAATTAGTATAGTCAAATGGTTGGTAATAGGCATGTTCATGACAACATTCCCTAGGAGAAAAGGCGGAATCAAAACACCACGAAACACATCAAAACTGCTTGGAAACTTGCCTTGAGTCTTGAGATGTGGTCTGAGATACTCTACAAATGATTTGACACTGAAAATCCAGCTGAAAAGGCAGCTATTAGGAAGCTCTGAGCTTGAATTTTGTCCCAAAAATGAAATGAAAATTCATTACACAGGCACTTTGTCTTATCTCTTGTTTGTCTTATCTTTACAAGAAAACAAAATATGCAGACAAAATTAATACCTACAAAGTGGCGCCCAAGGCTATATAAACCAGGTAGAACGCTCCCGACGAAAAAGTGGTGACAAGCGATAATTAGTAGCCGCGACCCTCTTTTGTTCAAAACTATATCCGCAAGCAGCATTTACAGGCTAGCGGAAATCGACCAATCGGCGTTCGGCAATACTCAACGCTGATTGGCCCGATGCTCGTGACGAAATTGCGGGGGACTGCAGCTATTCCCCTATGGCGTTTAATAGACTTACGGCTTTTGAAGGGGATTTGTACCAGTTTTTGTTGGGTTTGAGGCCATTTTTGAGCTTGGATATTCTTTCTGTGACTTTTGACTGTGTAATAACGACATTTAATCATAACATTTCTATATACTACCGGTGTCACATCGACCAAAAAGACCGTAAGTACATGGGATAGACGGACCACTGCTGATGGGGCCACACATGCCGGCGTGTGGTCATCGGAGGCCCATGAGGGCTCGACATAGGCCCTTCATGGGTCGGTATAGGCCCGGTGGGTCCAGTGCAAGCCTATCAGGGGCCGGTGCTGACCCAACAGGGCCCAGTGACATATAATGTAAGGCCGTCTAGGGACGTTGAGGGCTCATGGGGGCCATATAGGACCAATAGGGACCACATAAGCCAATCAGGGGCCATTTAGGCCAATAAAGGCACTTCAAGGGACTTGAAAAGGTCATTCAAGAGCTGTGGTGGGCCCATGAGAGGACGACACCGGTCCAGCAGGTGCAGTCAGGGGATGTTGTACGGGTTTCTCAGTGGCCCATTTGGGCATATCAGTGACCAATTTAGACCCAGCAGTGGGCTTTGTAGACCTATCAGGGGCTGGTGATGGTTCATCAGGGGCCAGCGTTAGTCCATCGGGGCACGGCATATGCCCATCAGAGGTAATTGCGAGCCCACGCTGAACAATGCTGGCCCTTCAACGGCCCCATGGATCTACATTGACCCATGGGCCATGATGTGTCATGTATGCCCCTATGACAGGCCTACTCAGACCCCTGATGGACGTTCCCGGCCTCTGATGACCCTATGCTGAATGCTGATGGGGCTCTAAGAGTCTCCAATAACCCTTCGTCACCCCATTATTACCATACGCTGGCATTAGGGACCCCACATCAGCCGCAGGGCAGTCCGTACCATGACAGCATGTCTTTTCGGCCGATATTTCATCGGTAATATTTATCAAAATCATGATTTTATGGTGCCATTATATAGGTAACAGTCATAAGAAATATATTTCAACTCGAAAACAGCTCGAAACAGCATATAATTTTAAAGAAACCCCTCCGAAATCCAAAAGCCTATTCGGGTCCATAGAGAATAACTGCGGTCCCCCGCAATTTCGTCACGAGCGTCGGACCAATCAGCGTCGAGTACCGCCGAGCGCTGATTGGTGAATTTTCCGCTAGCGTGTAAGTACTGCTCACGGAACAAGAGTTCGTCGACAATCCTCCACAAACGTCTGTCACCATTTTTCATAATGCTTAACAGCCGGAGCGTACCCCCCTGGTGGCGCCAAAGTGGCGCAAAAAGTAATAGAAGAACCAAGGATTGATTTTTAAGATCCTCTCTTCTGTAACGAAAGGATGTATGTTGATGACGTAATATTTATTTATATGCCCTTTTGGTCGAATTATTGAAGGGAAATTAATTTTTTTGTAGTGAATTACACTCAAAATGTTGATTTCATTAGAATTCAATATCGTGTTGGATCATTTACATCAATAAAATAATTCACGAGGCAGCATGTAACAATCCAAAACTTTTTTTTTGCAGCAACTTTATCAGCTGGTTTAAAGTCTCTGTTATGGCGCATCTGTTTCGAAATCCTTCCTTGTGTTTGGAATGTGGAAGATTCCAGAAATCGGACATGGGCCGATGTAGTTTTTGTCAAGATTCCTATGTTTTTATGTTGTGGTCATCTAGATTTCAAACATTTGGTTGGTACCTGCAATATTTAAGGAGAATGTGGGATAGTAGAACACCTGTGAAATGTAAATGTGATCACTGCTAAGTGCTAAGTGCTAACTGTCCAGTTTTCAGAAACACATTTCAGTAATTCCAATTCAAGGTATTTTTGTCCTTGCATTTTTGATGACTGTATAATGATTTTTGTAGGCAATACTTCTTTGATTACAGGTGAAATTTTAACAGTTAGACTGGAATAGAGTTTCAAAATTGTGTGTACTTGTGGGGCCAACTGAGTCAAAATCAGCCTGCTTGTCGTTGTGGTTGGACAATGGGTGGCTGCTGCCTGCTGGGTGGGTTGGCTAATGAGGTTGCCAAAATGTGGCATTTGGCATTTGGGGGAAATTTTGCAACTCTATCATTAACATCCCAATAAATTTCATTTTAACTAGGCAAAAATGGAATACTTTCTCTTTTTGAAAATGGTTTCACTGGCAGGGTGACCGAAAGTGTCCGATTTTTGGGGGGCCTGACCGACCGATTACCAAATCGGTCAGCATATCTTTTCGGTAACCGAAATTTTCGGTAACCGATTGACACCACTAATAAAGATAGACACAAACGACTCATCATCTACATCACTAGGTAGAGACATCGCTGAGTACTAAGGTACCGTAGGTGGGGCTATTGGAGACCACCGTGAGGCTATTTGAGGCAGTATGTTAAAACCGCTTTAAAATGAAAACCGTTTGATATTTTTGTTGTCATTTTTGCTCAGGCAATTCACCGCTCGATTCCGCCCAAACCTAAGCAAAAATGACAACAACATATCAAACGGCTTTAATTTTATAGCGATTTTAGCATATTTTCTCAAAAAGCTAAACGTTTAATAGCTAAGCGTATATAAAAGCGTATACCTAACGGTACGCTTTCAACATTTTTTTTCGTTTTTCAGTGCAACCACGAGACAATCACGGTTGCTGGTTTATGATTATCCATTGACTCGTGCACGCTTAACCCTCGCCCTGGCAGGCGAGGGTTACTCTGACACGGAGCAGCACCCCCGTATAAAGGGCCGTCTCCCGTGGCGGGCTAAGTTTGGCCTCTGTGACACCCTTGACACCCGTGACACTTGTGACACCAATAACAGGCGTGTCGGGGCGGAGACTCTCTCCAGCGACTAACACCCGACACAACTCGAGGTCGATCGTCAGCTGGCTGTCAGCTGTGACAGTGATGGCGCGCCGAGGACAAACTCGGCGAGGTGCCGTATGTCCCTGTAGGAAAGACGCTGGCAGCGGTCAAGGCTGGGGATCAGTCTGTGTAAGAGATAAGTGCGACAAGAATAAACAACACGCCGGGAAAACAGAGGAGTGACAAGTGACAGTGAGGGAAGAAGGAGATGGGGTCTTGTCTGCTGTAAATGATGGAGGCATATTGTGCTTAGCTGGCTATTTTTATGTCTCTAAGCACTCTCATTCACATGCAATACATTGTGTCATGTCCTTACTTATTAGTTTTAATTACACTTGATAGTTAACGAAATGAATGATGCATCGCTCACAGCACTCAGCTTAGAAGAAAAAAAACTGAAATCAATTAATCGCTATTTTCAGTTATATGTAGGTATCTACAATTATGCCTACACCGTCTTTGATCCAATGTTTTTTCGGGTTCATAATCTTCACCATTATTCCGTCAGGAATAACGGCGGAATGGCAATTAATTTGTGCCAACCAATAGACAATCATGTTATAATGGTCTTAGCTTAGCAATAACTTCACACCAATAACGGTTGAAAGCGCCAGTTTAGCAGTGCTCCTACTAGAAATATTTATAACTCAACGTATTGATATTTTTAATGAGCGTTCACATAACGATGCTTCTAATGCACATTATGATATCAAATGGCATACTTAAGTCGATCTGCAATCAGAAATCGACTGATGGTCGCGCCGCTTACCATTCATAGTCTAATTGACCTACAAATAATAACTAACTGCACCTGTACCCGGGTTAGCGGGCGAGGCAACACATGACAGTCTCCATCATGGGTCGTATCATTAGCCGAGAGCGCCGCCGCCGCCGCTGCCCGCAGCAGCAGCTGCAGGGCTTACCACTAACGGATCTGCAGAAACCAGTCCGCAGACTATCTGCCGATCGCCGGCTCGCGGTTTCCTCGGAGATGTCCCCGTCGAGGTGTTAGTAATCGTAGATACGCTAGTCGCGACATAATTGGAAGTCCAGGTGGCATATGGCACGCAGGATTCGCGGTGCATGCTGTGTCCGTTATGATGCGGTGAGGTATGCCGGGATCCGCCGGGATCCGACACCCTGGCGCGACCCTCATCACTGATCAGCTGGGAGCTCGAGCGCGACAGCTGCCGCGGCCAACACGGCGCGTGAATACCGAATCAGACGCGCCACTTGGCACCGGCGCTCGGCGTCCGGCGGCCTGTCCTCCCACGAGCCAAGCCGCAGAGCGCCGCACGGACAGCCGAGCACCCCAGCCCGACCGGCAGCTCGACGCTAAACGACCGCGTTTGTCGCGAGTGACAGCCCGCCCGGGCGCGCATCGCTCATGCAAATGAGCCGCCAATTTGGTGCCGGCCGGGGCGCGGGCGGCGGCTCAGCGGCGGGCGGCCATCTCGAGCCGGCGGCCGCTCCGCCGGCGCTAGTGCGCGCCGCCGCCGCCAGAGGCGCCACCTGCGGGGTCAGCGACTCGGCGCGGCCCGGGCGGTCCGTGCGGCCCGACCGCCGACTGCGCCGGCAGCTGAGACCATCGCCGCCGCCGACGCGAATTCGAAACGGCCGGCCGCGCGGCTCCGCCGACTGGCAGGGGTCCTGGAGGCTGCCGCGAGCTATGTCAGGCGCGCGGAACGCTCAGGGGAGCGGAGGTAACGATGAGGGCCAAGGATCGTTCCGTTGGGGCTGATCTGAAGCTAACTTCACTTGCAAGCAGCTGAAGGAACCATGATAGGGATTTTCGCCAGCTTAGAGTGAGGATTTTTTTTCCTTGAGCCCGTGGAAGTGATGTAGGTACAGGGACCCGCAGTTGCTACTGTACACATATATTACCAATTTAGAATTGCGCTATTATTTGCTAAGTGCTGGCCATTGGAGAAAGGAAATGTAGCGCAAAGTATGGAGGAATAACACATGTTTGCTCCTAGCACGTATGTTTTGTATAATTCCTCTTACCGCAACAGATATTCTTCCAAAACTACAATCGTGCTATTTTTCCGCGCCGGTTGCCTCCCCAGAGCCCGTCCTTGGTATCGCCTATAGCTTCCGTTCCCGCTACGTGAATGAAAGTCACGTGACTACTACAGGTTTGCGCTCAGTACTAACACACCTAGCCCGAGGGCCGGTCCGTAGCGGGGAGGGGTAGAACGCCTGAGCTCCAGCGCAGTGGAGGTGGTGGTGGCCCGTATCATAAAGAGGCAACCGTAAGCAGAACTACAATTGCTGCAGTGTAAGATTATGATCGAGTTTTCTTTAAATGTATTGATTGACAAGAAAGTGCAACGTTTATCCGATATAATAAAACGGTGCGCAAGGCCTTGGAAGAACTATAAAACATATTCAGCAACGTATAAATTTCTGATACAGGCCATGACCTTTCACCTTGCCTCCGGGGAGGACCGCTCAGGAAGCCACATACCGAACGAATCGAGGCCTCGCAGCGCGGCGGCAGAGGAGGTGGATAAACCATCGCCAGATCTTTCGATTACTTATGTTTCAAGAAGAAGGAGGGGGGGGGGGTGGAGAGGGGGCTATTTTCAACCCACTCACCAATCCTTTCCTTATTAACTTATAGCTTACCGAAAAATGCAACACAATGGTGGCCGTCACGAGATGTAGCGAAGAGTGCCTCAGCCACACCGGTTTTGAGTAAACTTTAAGCATTCGAATTCAGGCCAGTGATCCTGAAGCATTATTTTATTTTTGTCGTGCATAAGCTGGGATGACGTGGTCCAAGTTAATTGCGAAGAAACGGTTTTAGTTTCAGAACATTTATGAGGCTAGTCGCGCCAAATAGTATACGTTTGTTGTAAAATGTCAAATAGAATGTTGACGTGCTATCCAGATGATGGAATTTATTTGACACAAGAAGTCAAAAAGTGGCATCGTTAGTCATCCTGCATACCTATAAATCGATTCGTCACCTTGGTTCGAGCTCAATAGTTCTTTTCGCGGATGATCGGTTTCGTTTTCTTTTATTTGGGGGGGGGGGCAGTTTATGAGCCAGTAACCACCTTCCCCAGCCCCCTCAAACAACCATTGTTGACAAATACTGTGATTCCCTAAAAAATGCCCTCAATTGTGTAACGTAGGGAAGAATGAGGTAAGTTGAGCCGCTTTTGTTTTTCGTAAGCTACAGGCTAACTTACTGATCATTTTTCTGCGCTTACGAGTTGGACGGACAGAGTGGTCATTGCGCATGTAATGGTGGCCAGAAATGTTTCATACCGCTTATTTTTGTACTGAAAGGCTACGTCAAAAATCATCTTGCACGTTGCTCATCTTACCCCATGGGCGGGGTAAGTCGAGACACGTCGTGGGGGAAAGTTGAGCATGGATAGAAAAAGCGAACCTCTTCTTTTCCCGGGCGCGGCGAAAACTGGGCTCTTTTATTTACTCCATGGCAAAAATACTTATGGCAAAGTTTTTTTCCTCCATCAAAAAGTGACTGTTTTAAGCCTTCCAATAACCCGTCAAGTTTTCTATCACGAAAGAAATCATTTTATCCTTCAGATAATCTGCAAATCACTTACAACTTGTGTAATCAACAAAGAAAAACAATTTCCTACCATTTTTATTCAGCAGATACAAGCGCATCTCAGTTTGGTTTTCGACAGCGGAGACAACAATGGCTTATCCGGCTCATCTTCCCCCAGGTGAAAATGGCTCACCTTGCCCCACCCGTGGCCATTTTCGATTAATGACACCCGCTAAGGAAAATAACCATGCACCGCAGATAACAACCATCTCATTTTAAAGGCAAAACATGTCTTAGTTATCAGGGGCGATACCACATGTTACCGGGTGCTGAGCGTGAGAACGTTGCCGTCTCACGTGAAAGACTGCAGCATCGTCAGCGAACGGCACATGGAAGCTCAAGTCAATCAGCGCCATAGGAGCTGAGAAACATGGGGTGGCTAAACTTGCCCCTTGGCTCATCTATACCTCACTCTTCCCTATTTGGGGCTCGCAACCTTGATTCGTTAAAGTTATTTGTCTGTTCATTATAAAAGCTGTCAAATTTGCCGTATCATTAAACTTTTATTGAGTTTGTATTTCACACTTATCTAAAATGAACAATTTTGTCACTGGCTTCTTTTATGAATGGAATTGGATGGTCGCATGAATGAACGAATGAATAGCTCCATTTGAGCATCAGCTGAAATTAATCCTAAAATTTAATCTACCAGTCTGCAACGAAAAGGTTTAAAAACCAGTGCAAGTTAGGTGCAGTTTCTAATCTATGCCGTTTTTATTAAGTGTCTCATAGTTCCTTAATCTTGAGCCGCTTCTCTCACGATTCATTTTATGTGTTGCTTACTTTGTTCAAGAAGTTATTTTATTCGAGCTCGTTGGTCTTAAAAACTGCTATCGAAGTAAATTAAAGTGTTTCGGGCTTCCGCACTTAAAAAGCAATCGATATTTAACCCTCACCTATTTAGGCATTTCTTTTCAGCGTCTTACATGTAGCGGAGGGGCGTAGAAACCCACAGCCATTCGGCCTTTGATAAAAAGAGCCAGAGCTTCGCTGAAAAATAAAAAGAGCGTGCTGCTCGTGACGAGAGAAATCCGATGATTTGAGGGTCCTGGTCATCGCTGACGAGAAAAAGCCAATTATTTTTATGTCCTGGTCAATGCTGAGATCCTAGGTCACTGGTTGACCTCCCAGATCAGGTTAATAACCCAAAAGCACGGAAAATTGGGTCCTGCTAGAATTTCTACAAGTGAAGTTTGCTGGGACTTGCTTGCTTCTGACTCCGAATTTGCACTTGCTTTGATCAAAGATGATGTATCAAAGCATTTGGGGTAGGACGGGTCACGCCAGATCACCCATTAGGCGTTCTGCTGGCTATATAGAATGTTAACCAGCACTTACAGCCTTGCAACATATTGCATAGGCACTATAACTGATACCTAAGTATGCCTAGTTTTCAAATGCTAAAATGGGTGCTAAATTTCAAACCAACACTTCCTAAAAACCACAGTAAAAAGGTGTAAATTTAAGGAAGTTAATCGAGATCATTTCAAGTAAATGACCTAAACCTGAGTTTCACGTGACCTTGGCACCCACAACAATTAACCCGCGCACCGACGGGGGTCTGCGCCAACTTAGTACCGACGGGGGGGGGGGGCGGATGACCGCCCCCCCCCCCCTGAGATCTCGAGAAGGAAGCAAGATAGCGACAAGCGGTAAACGGCATCGGATACGCACGGTCAAGATCTACAATTTTTACTAAGGTCATTTTCAGGTCAGGTCAAAGATGACGTCACAGGGGTCGAAAAAGTCAAAATGGCGGCGCTAAATATGGAGAGAGTTTTTCTCGAATAACTTTCGAATTAGTCAAGATAGGAACAAACTAATGGCATCATCGTGATCCTCTCGTCAATCCGCATCGAATGATATATATATGTTGACCTCGAAAGGTCAAGGTCAAAGGTTGACCTCAGGTCACGTGACCTCGAGGTCATCATGTATATCATTCGATGCGTCTTGACGAGCTGAACACAATGAGACCATCCACGCGTCTGTATCTTGTTCCTGTACGGAGTTATTGGCCAAAAACCTTTGGTGACCTTTGATGACGTCACATGACCTCACAGCTGCCCAACAGCAAAACAGACCTCAAGGTAGTGAAGGTTGATCGTATATGAAGTCATGTATGGTATATGGGGCCATTCCGACCCGTTTTAGTGGTAAAAACAGGGAGTTGATTTTTCCCCCATTGACTTATAATGGGGAGGTCGCGAAATTGACCTGACCTTAGGTCACCGATATCAAAATTCCGAGATATACAAATTGTAGCTACTAATGACCTAATAACATCCTGCGACTTTCAAAGGCCTCCGACATCTACTGTAGCTCTGGCACGGTGACAAAGTTGCAAAAAAGTGACTTGAGGTTGGGTCATTCAAAGTGACCTGGTGACCTGACCTTGAAAGGTAGGAGGTTCAAACTTGCACACCATGTGTAAAATTGATAAGGGAATAGTCATACCCAATTTCGCGGCGCTACGCGCCGCGGTTTTCCCGCTATTCGCGAAAAACCTCAGGGGGGGGGCGGATATCCGCCCCCCCCGTCGGTGCGCGGGTTAATGAGACAAACATTAGACAGTATATTTCACATGTTGCCACGTTGCTAATCACGAAACGACTATGGAAACACACAGAAGATGTGCGCTGACTTTCGATTGCTATTCTGGCCCGACATGATCTTGAGAAAAATAATCACAGGTTAAAAGTAATTTGGTTCAGGGATTTAAAATTCTCGGACAAGATGCAAAAATGATAAGGACTATTTAACTTTCCGGGAAGTTGTAAAATTGATTAACTCCAGGGCACCAAAGAATCGTCGCAATCCTTCGCTTTGCCGCGATTTATTGGTGAAAAACAGGGGCGCGGTCTACTTACCTCTACTTTTATGTGTGGTGAGGGCTAATATTCATTTTATCTGTGTTGATGAATGTGCAACAATTTCTATATGAACTGAGACCAGTCCATATGAGTATGTTTTTCTCACGGACAATGACAATATAAAAACAATGCGAATAAAACCAAACGTTTCGGACAACAACGTGCCGTCGTCAGTGGAGAAAAATGAGTGTATAGGTTTAACATCGATGAGAACTAAATGCGGCACCGTCTCGGTCTGGCCAGCCGGGTTGCCGATAAAATACACAAATGTAGAATATCCAAGACAGTTAGGATAAATGATAACAATAACACGTCAAATGTATATTTAAACACACACAAAGCTTTCGGTATGAAAATACCTTGATCACTGTGTTAACAGAAATGAGGACAGAAATTGATGTCACCAGGTCACTTTGAGGACAGAAATTTCTGTCCTCATTTCTGTTAACACAGTGATCAAGGTATTTTCATACCGAAAGCTTTGTGTGTGTTTAAATATACATTTGACGTGTTATTGTTATCATTTAAAATACACAAATGTTTATAAGCTTCCATGATGTGCTTAAAAAACTGCTGAAAACATATCTTTAAAAATAAAGATAACTACTTCATCGATGTTATCGAAAGAAAACATGTATGCCTAATTACTCATTTCTTGCCACTGACGGAGGCACTTTTTTGTGCGAAACGTCTGGTTTTATTCGTATTGTTATATTGTTATTGTATTGTCATTCCCTGTGAGAAAAAAGGATAACTCTTCAGTTAGTAACCATAACAGCGAAACGGCTTATTGTAACACAATTCACTGTGTATACGAAACCTATAAGTCCCTAAAATAATTTTATTTACAACTTTTAAAAAGATACAGCTTATACAGCTTGGGCATACAACTTTTTTCTGCATTAAGATAATATTAATTTATCTCCACAGAATATGGTAAATTAGTGCTGCTGAAGTTCGCTTTCGAAGCGTCTCCTCCAGACATTCCACAGCTCTCGTGCCATTTTGGATCACGGAACATGGCTGGGCGCCGGACAGGTCAGGTCGTCTGCGAGCTTGGACGGACCACGTGACCACCTCCTCCACTCCCCCTCACTCCCGTCCCCTTCCCCAGCAGGGCGTCCGATCTAACCGCGCCCCAGGCAGTCGGCTCGGTCCGACCCTCCCCATGGTCGAGCCACGGCCCGGTGCCGTCTGAGTTTGTGCCGGGTGCAAAACTGGAGCAGTAACTAGCGCCGGAACTAATAGTCAGCACGACCATCGTCAGATGGCAGGAGTAAATGGAATAAGCGGTTCCAGGTTTCAGAAGGAATGGGGCAGGAAAAAGCGCTGAAAACAATGTTTTGCTGATATAGCCATAAAAAGTTCACTGAATTAGGAGAGCAGCACATCAGTTTGAAGCCCTTCAGATGGTGGTTTTAATAAGCACACGATCATTTCCCAATTCGCCTCCAACGGTGTCACAGGCAAAGAATACGTTGAAATACTAGTGTGTACAGAAGCAACTGCGGGTCCCTGTACCACAGAAGAGGTGTACCTACATAGTAAATGTGATTTTTTTCCTACCCTGCAGTCCAGTCAACGTTTACTTTTATTTATAGTCCTAACTACCGCTGATAAGGGCCCAGGTCAAAGCAGAGCGACGGTATACTGTAAGCAATGTCGACTCCTTTGGCCAGATCTCAGCGCGACTGGGCCGTCGTAAATGAGCAAGGAATAAATTGACGAGGTAAGGGTCTTGTGTACCGTCGTCAGCCGTGTGCAGTGTGCACAGGCATACACTCCGTGTCCTTTGCAGTTAAATGCCAACCTAAGCCTATTCCTCTTTTACTGCTGTGTACACTTCACTGTTTTCAAGCACCGGCTTTGACATTCCCAGCATTTTAAACACAAGCCATTCTCAACGCTCAGCGGACAGTTTACTTTTATGGACACGGGTCTGGCCATTCGCTTTATCTGCCGATCTTGATGTATTCCTGCGGCCATTGTTGGACTGCGACCACCCAGCTACCGTGGAGACTGCGGAGACACGGCTGCGGCACCTGGCAGAGCGGGCTGTGTTTTAGTCTGGCCGGCTGTGTTTTAGTCCGGCCGGCTGTGTTTTAGTCTGGTCGGCTGTGTTTTAGTCTGGTCGGCTGTTTTAGTCTGGCCTGGCTGTGTTTTAGTCTGGCGAACTACGAGGGCAAGTCTGCGGCACCTGGCAGAGCGGGCTGTGTTTTAGTGTGGCGAACCGGCGACCGTGCAGCTGGTACCGGCTGGCATAGAAATAAAGCTGGCTGCGCTCTGAGCCGGCCCAGACGCGGGCGAGTGGTGAAAGTTGACGCCTAATTTGAACATCATGAGGTATTTATGGAGTTCGCCAGCTGTAAATTGAGCTTCTACAAAATAATGGACTGAGTCACTTGATTTGGCTTTCAGTGCTTATGCGAACTTTCATCGGCACCTTTTTTCCGTTCCATACAACGGAGCATGAGCTTATTGCATAATGATCTGTTGCCAGAAATGCTCCTTTCAACTTATTTATTTTTTGATTTTTATATTTTTTCTTTTTGCTCTTTATTGTTTACAATGGGCTGTTTCAGAGTTAAGCACAATACCCTTGCTTTTATTGTTATTGAGATGTTGCGCAGCACTGACTTCAGCCTCCATGTTGAGCTAAATTTCAGACAGATAAAAGTATTTAAATTAAATGTCGGAGCAGTACATCTCCAATATTGAATTACTTCCCATAATATCATTTACGGCGCAGTTAAACCATTTAATTATCACTGGTGCCCGTATATAGTTTCATCCCATATCTTAACAGCAACAAGGCGGTTTTTTTAATACAACATAAAGTACTCGAAGAAAGCTGCTGCACAGCTTTTATTATGGCAACAACATCGTAAACTGAGCGGTTAGTAGTGTGTGCCCGCCTTAGTTAATGACCAAGGAGTCAAGGACAGACATCAGATAGGACCAAATGAACTCATTCAGCTTCAGCGACTGTAAAAGAGGGCGTGCACCACTGCACAACCGGGGCGGGAGATGCGGGCAGGGCGACCTGCCCCAGCCCCTCCCCTCCCCTCGCCGGCTCGCCGGAGACACTTGTCCTTGAATGAGTCGACGCGTACGTCAGTTCCGAGTCTTATAACCCGCAAACAGCCAGCGATAGCCTTCCCACGGAGGCTTAAAATACTAATTCGGAGTCTAATCCAATCGTCGGTGACACGTGTTTTCGACAAACAGTGGCATTAGAGTGACTAAGTTGGCGAACAGAACAAACAATGCATGATGATGCCGGCTGCGGACGTTTTTCTCTCGCTGCGAGTGGCCGGCACAAATACGCCGATCGATCAGGACAGGGGGACGCTGGCGGCATGTGGAGGCCGCTGGCCGCTCCCGGGAAGGCAGTCGGACGCCCGTCGACACACCGGCATCCCAGTAATCCCCCGGATCGGCCCGGCCCGGCCTGGCCCGGTCCGGTCCGGCCCGGCTGGTCCGACGGCCGGTCCGGGACTCGATGTCGATGACGGGACGGAATTTCTCAGACGTTTTTCACGTACGCTGCCAGCCTGGGAAACGATAGCAGGCGAGCGTTGTTTGGTGGATCATGCAATAACAGGTGTCACAGCGTCTTACGGTGGTTTGCAGCTAATCAGGATGGATGATTGAAAGGTATTTAGCTGTTGTGTGCATAAAATAGTTGCAATTTGCATGCCTCTGAACCGCAGAAAAACGCAGTACCAATAAAAATGGTTGCGAACCAGTGCAAAGTACACCTGTATCGACTTGATGATGCCGCCGCACAATGTCTAACGTCAGCATGGCATGGTCACGATGTCAAATTCAGCTGTTAAATCAGCTATCGTTTGCACTAAAATGGCACAGAAACCTAACCTACATCAAGGTAGACAGCAGTGAATCCTTTCGCGGCATGCAATCTATCATTACAAACATGCCAAGAATACTGTAAAAACTGGACCGTGCAACTACCTCATTGTTTTGCAGCCGCTTCACAATCTATTATTGCAACCGCTCGCGTCCTGGCGATTTTTAAAGCGTGCAACAGCAATCGCCTCGCGGATCTGGGCACCGACACACGCGGACTGCCGCCGCTACAAAATCGACGGCTAATGAAAACACATGTAATACACGTGTTATAATTGGACAGATGAAACCGAACCGGGCGACAAAGCTAGGAAAAACGGCCCGATGACAGGCGCGATAGCAAGTTATCGGCGCGCGCATGAGGCGACCGGGTGTCTTGTTTTTCGCCGCTGAGCCGGCGCCAGGGAGCTGAGAGGACCATCAGATCTGAGAGGAGCGCGAGACGATGAGCGGCAGTGCGTCACATTCATTACCAGATGTCACGGACAGTCGCCGAGCGTTACGGAAGGCTCGGACAAACAGCGGGCGGCGCCGGATGTCACACTGACTGAGAGCGGATGTTGTCATCTGACATCGACCTGTATCTGATGTCACGATGTGTCATCAGATGGCATCAGGCGTGGTACTGATAATCAGCTGGGTTACAAGATACCACAGGAGCCCGCTAATTGTCATCGATTATCACCAGATATTTGGAGAGGTGTACGTGTACGGTGTCACTTTCAGTCACAGGTTAGAGTGAAATCAAAGAAGTGAAGTAACCATTCGCCGAGACTGGTTTTCGGACGTTCTAAGATATCAACCTTTCTGAGCATGTATCGCTGCTTGTTGGAGTCGTCTCACCTGCCGATGAGCTGTGGCCCGCCCCTGCCCGCCCCGTCCCGCCCCTGCCCACACTCCCGCTCTCACTGTGCTGCGTCCGGGCCGGTCGCTGCGGGCCTGAGCCAGGATATTATGGAGCTGGCCGGCCGGCCGGAGCGGCCCTAATTGCCTGGTGGGCGGGCAGGGGCGTGGGCTACATGACAGCTTACATAGCCGACCGCGGGCACCGCCAGTGCCACCCTCCGCCGCCCGGCCACGGCCGAGCACGGCAGGTAGGGGCGTACCCGGGCCGTACCCGAGACGTGCAACTCGTGCACGGTAGTGCACGCATTAACCCCAAATACCACAGCGGGCGCGCTGCTGCTGCCGGCTCGTCTGCCGAGGCCGCGCGGACGGCAGCGGCCCAGCCGGCCGGCCGGCGCTGACCGCAGGGGCGGCACCAAGAACAAAGGAACTGTAATTTGCCGAGTGGTGCTGGCCGCCACGCGGAGGAGTGAGGGATGAGGCTCTTTACTGTCTGGTCGGCGACGCAGCCGGGAGAAGGCGGGCGGGAGAGTGTCGGAGGCGGTACCGCCGCCTGTCCAACTTCACAGGAGATTGATGACGGAAGCTGCGGGGTGGCACCTTTCGTCACTTTCGGTGGAATAATGAATACGTTGGCTTGAATGGCTGAGCCAGACTTGAAAAATGAGTGACGGAATTCTCAGGCGTTTGACTTTCACAGGAAACCACTTTCCAAACTTTGAAATGAAAATTTCGTTGAAATAAAATTTTAATGATGCTAAATGACATATATAAACTAATCGTATAGCACGGCAATCCGTACTCAGACTCCCCTCCATTACCTAATGAATGCGATTTTCTTATGCCACATTGGGTCGTCTGCTCCAGTAAACCAAAATATTGAGCATTAGGCAAAAGTGAGTGTTTTCACAGATCAAATTACTTGCAGCTCAAACATATGTAAATCGTTCAGTTTCTGTTTACCGATGCATTGTCTCCATCATTAATGTCCCATTCCGTAAACTTCCTCACACACCTTCCCAACAACACTGACGCCCTCCCCGCCCCGCCTCCGTTCCGCCCCACCCCAACAGCCTACGCGCCCGGCTCTGACACATAAATTGAAACGGTCTTTAATTTGGTGGGCCGGCCCGGCTATCACCGGCTCGGCAGCCATTACGCGGCGCGCGGCCGGCCAGCCACGATGCCGATTGATTAATGAAGTGTTCATTGCAGGTCAGCCCGCAGTGCCATTTCCGTTGGCCATTGAGTGGCGAGCTGCGGCGCGGCGGCGGCCAATGTGCACCGTCACTGCCGGTGGTCCCGCCGGTCCGCGGACCACGTGGTGTCCAAACGGACCACGTGGTGTCCGAACGGACCACAAGGAGAGTGGGTAAGGTTTGGGATCTGCACAGGAATATCCTGTGGACCGGAAAGATTGTTTGATGTTGGGCTCTAGCCGGGCTAATTAGTACACAATACACATGTCATTTAAAGACGATTGACTGCATTTACTGGATGTTGGACATACCATGTGGTGTGAAAAATGACGAGGTGTGGTTGATGAGTCCTGTCCGTTCGTATGGACGGGACCGTGCAGAGATAAGAGTGAACCGAACAGAAAAAAGAAGCATCAGTAGAAAAATAAGGCATATCAAAAGAGGAAAAGAAGAGCAGAAGATACGAATTACGAGGAGTAGGCTTCCAGCTTCGAAATCCGGGAGGAAGGTCAACTTCCTTGCCAGGATGGGATGAAATTCAACCAAACTGCTTGGCATTAACTAGCATATGCAGAACAAGCGAATTACACAAGGTCAAATCAATGCTGGTTGATTGACAACATGTTCATCAGCAGCTGAATGAAGAATCAAATTGCGATGCCTCGTAATACATTACAATTTCGCCCACTCCATAGCTTGTTCTAAGCCCAATTGTAGCCCGTTTTTCCCACGTCCTAATGAATCTCTTAGCTCCAGCCTTCCTGCAATTCCCCTCACTTCCCGGGGCTACCACGCTGCTAAGGGTTATTACCGAGTCTCCCGCCCTCTGACTCCTCAATGACTCACCCTGCGCTCCTCCCCTCTCCACGGAGCGGCTGCCGGCGCCCGCCCTCTCCCGCCCCTAACGACCGGCGCGTCCGTCCCGCCCGGCGGCCGGCTCCCCGGCACCCCGACCGGCCAGTGTTGCACGCCGGGCCGACGGTCGCTATTCGTTAGTGAGCAGGGAGCATGTTTATTTATCAGGCGGTGCCGCGGCGGGGAGCTCACCGGCTGCTCGAAAGAGGCGCGGCTGGGCGGCTGGAGGAGGAGGTATAGCACGCGGAGGGGCGTGGGGAGTGAGCTGGTAACTCAGGTGTGAGTGGAGATGCGCTAGCCGGTTGGAGAAGAGAGCAGCACTGCGCAGTGCAGAGTGAGCATGGTGGAGCGATTAGAGAAACCAGTTTGGCCACACTCTAATCTTGTATCATGTAGAGCAGAGGCTTGGACATTCTCATTATAAGTCAAATATACGTAACACGGATGGTAAATGCTATCCATACAACAGCACCGACGCTGATTGAATGTAGAATTTCGAGCCGCTGCGTGTTTGTGAGATTTATCGCAGTGAAGTTCATTGAGTAAGGAAGGTAAGGGAAACCTGTTGCCTCCTCGACAGTCGACATCCACATTCGAGGCTGAGAAAGCCGCGGTGAAAGGCACAGTCGCATGGCTCTTCCACATCACTCAGTGAGCGTGAGCCCCGTAGAGCGCGTTCCGATCCATACCGGAGTTCTCCCGGGCCGCGGCGAACTGAACGGCATTCGGAGAGCGGCAGCGGCCGGCCGTCTGCGGCGTTCTGCATTCTGAGAGCGATCGCCGCGCGTGCCGGGCGTGTCTGGGCCCGGCCAGAGCGCGCCGCCGTGTCACGAACCGTCTATCGCACTATCTGGGTCCACACGGGCATACAGATCCGTTAGAGCAGCGCCGGAGACGCGCGCGCCGTCCGACCGGCCGCCTGCTCACCGGTACACTCTCTGTCACCGCGGCCGGCCGCCGGAGCGCCTCTGTCAGCTACTGTACCGCCGCTGTGAGATGCATTTCAATTGGTTTTCTTGTTGCGTAAAGTGTCTGATTTATTTAGCCGAGGCGAGGCTCAGCGTCGGCCCGCGGCTCGCTGCTGGGGCTGCCAGGAGCGGGCGGCTGCCGCCCGGTGAGCGAGGCACCTCCGATGGGCAGGGACGACAGGAGGTGAGCAGAGGCGCGCACGGACCGGCCCAGTGCTGAGCGGTCGAGCCGATTAATGCGCCTCCATTTGTCGGGGCATTACAGAGCGACGGGGCAGTGCGCTGCCGAGAGAGAGAGAGGGGGGAGAGAGAGAGAGAGAGAGAGAGAGAGAGAGAGAGAGAGAGAGAGAGAGAGAGAGAGAGAGAGAGAGAGAGAGAGAGAGAGAGAGAGAAAGAGGGAGTCAGCGCAGCTGGCTGGCCAATAACAAGAACAGATCAGCAGCGCCGCCGGTAAATGCGGCTCATGGTATAACACTAAACGCGGTAACGAGTCGGAGAAACCTAGTCCAGTCAGCGCTGCATTGCAAGTGTCTTCTGGTGGTGGCTGGCCAGTAAAAGTGTCCTCAGCTGACCGACAGCAAGATCTTTCATCTTGTGACAGCGGCTGATCATCCTGATTTCCATCGACAAGGACGACCGTACGATACCTGACTCGATAACGGATGCGATACAGGATACAACAAATCGCTGGAGCTCAAGCTCATCTCGTAAATGCCACCTGAGCTCCTGATTTGTATAATCGATCTGCCACGCTTTTGATTGTCTTCTCGTTTTGAGCTAGCGTTATTTACGGCTCCCTAATCGGGCCACCACCCATGGATGGGAATCTAGCCGCGGCTCTGCGCCGTGCAATCCCTCTCAAGAGATGTGCAGTCGGGTTTCCCGGGCGCTGGCGGAGGAGCGCAGCCGAGCGGCGCGACGCGCCAGTGAATGCCGCGCTGCGCACGCCGCATGGCGCCGCTATTGCCGCTCTGCTCTGGCCGACCGCGCCGCTATAGCCGCGTCCTTTTTGCGCTGGTATGTCGTGCTGCGCCCGGCGCCGCCCCAGCGGGCAGCGACAGGGAGCCGGCGGAGGGCGGTGGGCGGCGGCAATCGAGCAGCAGCCCGCGGCCCGCCACCGTCACTGCCTGCAATTAAGGCCTGACGGAGCAAATCGAGGTGTGAAACTGACAACGTCCGTGACTCATTGTCGGAGCCGAGTCGGGGGCGGTCGGCGGCGGCCCTGTCACGCCCCAGTCCCAGGTGCGCTGACCGGACCTGTGCACGCGGGCCATCGGCCCCAGCCGACCCGCCGAGCTCCGCCGGAGACCGAGACGGTCCACGTGACTGGACAGGGTCACGGTGGATGATTGTGGGGGCGGAAGGGGTGGGCAGATTTCAGGTGGTTGGTGGGGAGAGGAGCAGATTGGTTTGGAAATCGCCGAAGATATAGTTTTATCGGACCTTTGTGTTTTGTAGTGAAATTTACAAACGAAAAAACGAAGCTTATCGGGAAAGATTCATGGGTGCACTTTGCAAAGATTCGCACAAAGGAAGCAACCTTCTAAGATTGATGGGATTAGGCAGTAGACATTTACAGACGGGATTAAATATACAGAAAACATCTTCAGCATATCACTTCCACTTGTGTTCTGGGCTATGACTTCAGAATTCATTTTGTGAACGATGTCCGTGGCAAACACCAATGCTGAACATGAGGCAGGAACAAAAGCAGCTTTAAACGCCTCTAAAGAAAGTGTCAATATGCGTGCCTCACCTCACAAGATGCGGATTAAGAAATACCAAGTCTGCCGCTTCCCACATAGAGCGGTAACATTTTCGTCGATAGCTGCGTCGCTCCACACGGAACACCGCGGGCCAGTTCGACTCGAGGTGACAGATTTACAATTGATGGTGGGAGAGACCAACACCAGGTGCTGAGCCGCCGCCTTTTATCGCTTTACAGCCGTTATTTGTCCATAGAGGCCGCGCCGGTGAGCTTAATTAGCTCAGCTTCCACCGTTACGTGCCCACCCGTGAGCCAGCGAGGGCCAGGGACCACCGGAGCACAGCTAATAAACGTCTCCGGCGGCGTGTTGAGATCCTCAGCATCATCGTAAGGCGAGAATTCTCCGGTCGCGGGCCGGAGATGCCTCCTCGGCCGTTTGACTCGGACGGATGTGTGGATCAGGTGTGAAGTGTGTCACGAGACTCAGGTGGATGGAGCTTGAGGAAAAACTTCCCATGCTTGCACCAGCTTGCACAAGAAGGAAAAGCAGGGGACATGATAAAGGTATGAGCAAGGTATGAGGGTATTGAGGAACAATGGGTATGAGCTACACTACAGGGACATGTATGATATTCGGCGTCCCATTACATACTTTAGTTGATTTAGTTGATTGAATCACTTCACATTGAACAGAAAAAGCATCGCATTATTGTATCATGATGTCACTGCTCTCACGAGCCACCAACAGTATTTGAGCTGTCTATGAAACTGTCATGATGACGTAATCTGCTGCCACCAGCCACCCACGTCTGCCAGTCATCTCTGACCATTCTGACCGTCCGCCCACCGCACAACGAAACCGCACCCACACACCAAACCACGCCCAGAAACAACACATCACGCCCCCAAACCAGCCATCTTCAACAGACAGTCACTGTTGTTACGACATTCTCAGACATGACATACTGAGGCTGTGGTCAGTGCCTCGTCCACGCCACAAAGACAGGCATTGGCATTCCTGTTTGGACTCTAGCCGGATAGGAATTCTGTTACAAGGGCGGGGCCGAATGTGGTCTCATAGTTAGGGGCGTCATACCGACTTCAGGGCCCAAACTCAGAGTCATGCTGAACTTCAGACAGACGTTGATCCGCTGTGGGTTGCCACAACCCTCAGCTTCACCACTGCAGTTGATTGCGGTACCACATAATCGTGCTTCAGCCGAGTTCGCCCCGCGGTCGCCTCCACTGCTCAGGGTGCCCCCTGACGCGCTATAAGCTCATTCCAAGTTATGGTCGTCAAAGCCGCACGTGAATGGTGCGCTCAGCAATCCTCCACCGTGACGTCACCGTCTGCTGGAGCGCACAGCGCTGCTGGGGTGACCGAACGAACCCGACAGAGACGGTTTGAACAGCTAATGTGATACGGCTGCTGAGCGACGCTCCCTCATCGGAATTGAGAGGGCTGTGTGCCGAACGTGTTACGCCGCGCTTTGACAGGACAAAGCGCGCCTCAACGCGTGCAGAATACCGTCATGGGACGGCATCAGTATGCGGCTAGACGCGCCCGACTCGAGGGTCGAACTAACTCTGGTGCCTGTCAAACCCACGCGCGTCGAACAACGGACCCCTGTGGTCCTGAGTTCAGTCGACTGGCGCATTTCTCTCACTCGCTCAGCCCGGGGCCAAGGTCGCTCTGGGACACTAGCGTCTGTGTTGTATAAGGACGAAGGAGTGGCTGGGGACGCCGCCACCAACAATGACACCCCGCCGTCCCGGCCAACCCTCTGTCGATCAGTCAGCCTCTCACGGCACTCAATGGAGCGCGGTGTCCAGTGGGATCGGCGGCGGGACCAGCGGAGGGTCCGCGGACCGGCCGGTCGCCTCAGAGGTCCGCCATCGCCCGCGGTCATTGACTGGAGAGTTGGCATCCGCGCAGGCCGTGTGAATAGCGTCGTTTGGGTGAATAGATGCGGATGAAAAGACACCCGTCTCAAAGACACGTTCGACCGTGATAATGCCGACTTCGAATCTTACGTGCGGCATTGAAAACCGCCCCGTCACCTTGGTGGTCGGCCTGCCGGTGAGCGTTGGTGAGAGCCGGTGAGCGTTGGTGAGCGTTGGTGAATGGCGGTGAGCGTTGGTGAGCGTTGCTGATCGCCTCAGGGCTAGGCACTTGTTGAGGACTAGGAGAAGCGATCACTGCTCCGAGCCAGGGACCGGAGAAGTGGATCTCTGAGAACAGACTGCGCATACGGAGGAGAGAGAGGGAGAGAGAGAGAGAGAGAGAGAGAGAGAGAGAGAGAGAGAGAGAGAGAGAGAGAGAGAGAGAGAGAGAGAGAGAGAGAGAGAGAGAGAGAGAGAGAAAGAAAGAAAGAAAGAGAGCGGAAAAATATAGAAAGAAACGAAGAGACGAGATTGGAGGTGAAAAGACCACTTCAATCGCTGTGAGAAAACTGACAGCGGACGACGCATCCAGCAAGATAAACACAGTGAGGAGAAGCAGCCGGAGACTGACAGGTAGCCTGGCTCCGTTCGAGGCCGTCGGTGTGTGACCAGCCGCCGCCGGGTTAGCCTGCTGCGTGCTCTGTGGACACAGGTCAGCCGGCTCGGCGCGGTGGTCCGCGAGGCCGGCACGGCGCGGCGGGTGCGCGGTGGCGTGCGGGTGCTAAAACGGTGCCTCGGCGGGCGGCGTGACGGCGCACGGGTCCTGTTTGAACAGCGTTGTGCAGCGCCCACGGTGCCGCCTCCGACACGGGCCGTGTACACAGGGGCGCGGCGCCCGAGAGACACGGACCGACGCGCCGAGCGGTGGACGGACAGGCCGAGCGACGGACGAACACACCGAGCCATAGACCTGAGGAAGGTAGACTGATTCACTAGCCAGAACCTAAAAAAATGACTGAAAATATGCTCACGAATGGTGGATAAAATTCATCAAAATATTCTGAGTATGATTCTACCCCTAAGCATTTTCTACCATTATTTGGTTAGTTTGGTAAGCTGCATTATAGGCACTCAAATGCATTTATTTATGTGTGAAAAAGGCGTGCATTTTCCCGCTCATCTGCCGGTCTGCACCGTCAGCGGCGGAGGTGTGTGAGGTGACGGGCAGAAGAGGTCCATTAGCGCGCCGAGCACATATTTGGCGTCTGCCGGGGCGCCTCCTGACACCGGTCAGCGTTCGCCAGCCCTGACTAGTCGCTCCTTATCAGCTGCACACGGCCCGTTCGCCTGTCGGACGGCTCCTGCCGGTGCGCGCCGAGCAAATGAAGCGATCGATCGAACGGGTACCTCTCGGTCCCGCCCAGTCGGCACGGCGGCGCTCCGCCCGAGTGGCGACCGGCGCGCGGCCGCTGCTGCAGGCTCGGCAGGCACTCCCGCAGCTCGGCACTCCCAGAGCACTCTGCCGGCTCAGCTGAGAGTGCTGAGGAGGTCACCAGGTCACCAGACGCGACAGACACTTCGATGACGGCCAAGCGAGGTGAGACGTCCTCTGGTCATCTTCAATCCAGCACGTGTGCGCCCGTCACAGACCGGCTGCAAAAAGCGAGCTCATCGGCCGAGCAAAAACTCGTGTAGCCGCCGCCGTCAGGCGGACAACTTCAAAGTCCAAACACGCCGCGACAATCGGGAATCGGTACAGGACCGCGGCGGTGTCGGCGCGGGCGCGGCAGACCCGGCGCGCCGCAGCTGGTCGCGCAGCCCTGTCGTGGCTCGCGTGTGCGAGCGTCTCGCGTGGGTGGAGCGCGTCATGTCAGGGCGCCGGTCATGTCACAGAAGGCTGCGGCTGCCAGGTTCGGTCGGCGCGGCCGGATCACGAGTTGATTCAATGAGGGCGACGGGGTGTCACCGAGACTGACAGATGGCTGCAGACAAGGTTACTGGAACACAGGATGCAGTGGCGGGGGAGTGGATTCGGCGGGAAGATGGTCTCATTCAGCGGGAGAAATTGACTATTGCACTGGGGAGAAAGGTTGATTTGCAGGTGGCTGAGTGATTGAGATGATTTGATTCAATGTAAAGAAAGACTGAATTAGAGGAAGAAGGGCTGAAGGGTTGGAGCAAGCTGATACAGCGGCCGGTCATTGCGACGAAATAATGGCGTCCAGAATAATCCAGAATATATCATCGCTCACAGCTTCTCAACCACAAACGATATGAGTGAAATATGGAAAACTCCAGCGTCAACCAATTAGACGGGCTTTATCACGGCAAATAATCAAACAATAATGAGGCTTGCTGGCCATGAAAATAAGTGAATTGACGGATAGAATCTGTGCAACAGTGTTACGTGGTAACATATGGTGAAGAAAACCGACCAATCAAACAGATCGATCTTAGGTGGGAGAAAAACTAATTTTATCGCTTGAGCATTTTTGCGGTAAAACCACATCCGTTCAATCCAATCGTATGTGCCATCTGCATGGCAACTCTCACCAATCCTAATTGGCACTGCCTGACGTGCAAGATATCGCCAGTGGCCTTGCAGAACCAGTAAATGTCTCCAGAAAAGATAAATCGCTAAGCCCCGATTGATCAGCATGAGAGGAAGTGGCAATATAAGTGTCCATCCAGTCGGGCGGACAATGGCCCGTCTGACAGACCTCGACAGACGATCCTCCCTGAGATCAGCCGAGTGGGATGGTGGGACGGTGACGCGACGCCGGCTGCGGTCAGACGCCGAAGGTAGGTACCCCTCCCTCCCCCTATGACTCTTCTAATACACCTTAGCATGAGTTAGAGCCTAGAGGGACCGTGACACATTCATATGACAGACGAGTACTTGCTCGGATTGAGCAATCGTTCGAGGTTTTCGTCATTTCGTAATTTCATCTGCTCTGTCTGATCTCTCTGGTCCAGCCTGTCCCGTGTGGTTTGTCAATGTCTTCTGATCACTCCCACCACGGACAGATGTGGTTAACGCCTCAGCCACCGCGAGCGGGGGCGGTTAGAACCGCTGCCACCGCGGACACTGTCAGACAGCAGAGATACAGGGTGACACAAAAAAAGCGGTCATCACCAAAATTCGAATAACTTCGGAAGTTTTATTCAGATCATCACCAAACTTCGGCCACTTTAGGTCACATCTATGTAGCAGACATCCACCAAGTTTTAAGTCTTCACTACGAATACTTTTAGTACAGTGTGTGTTTTACGGACGCTCCACAATGTGCTCTAGGTGAGCGCCCCGGCGCTGCAGGGCGTAGGCACTAGTGGTGTCAATCGGAACTTGAAACTTCGGAATTCCGATTTTGTCCAATGTCCCATTCGGAATTCGGTTGGACAATGGCAGCAGGCTTTGGACAACTTTGGACAATCGCTTGCTACACCTCAACATTTTTAAAAAGTAGTCGTGTTTAACATTGATTGGCTATGAGAAAGCTCAGCTTTCGATATGATTAACACTTTTGAGCTTGTAACGGTACATGAAAAGCAAATTAAATAACAGTGTTGAGTGTAAACTATTGCGTAGGTGTCGGACATCTTTGGACAAATGGCTGGCTTGGACATTTTTGGACGGACAATCGACGTAAGCATTGGACATTGGACGGACTTTGGACAAACGTTTTCTGAAATTGACACCTCTCTACACATGCATCCGGCGGGCAAAGTTGCCGATAACCCGATAAGAATAACGTTTCAGGGGTAGCACACCCCCTGAGCACTGTCTCCAGAGGCCATTGCACTCTGTAAAGTGCACAGCCATCGGGTTATCGACAACTTTGCCCACCGGACGCAAGTGTGCCTACGCCCTGCAGCGCCGTGGCGCTCACCTGGAGCACATTGTGGAGCGTCAGTAAAACACACACTGTACTAAAAGTATTCGTAGTGAAGACTTGAAACTTGGTGGATGTATGCTACATAGGTGTGACCTTAATTGCCGAAGTTTGGTGATGATCTGAATAAAACTTCCGAAGTTATTCGAAATTTGGTGATGACCGTTTTTTTGTGTCACCCTGTATTTGGCCGCAAACACCGGCCGGACAGCCGGCGAGAAAGACGACCGGCGGACGCCAGTATGTAGGCACCCAAACACTGGCTCTGCACCGGCAGAAGAGCGAGCCAGGCGGCGGAGACAGCCAAGCAGTGACCTCAATACACAGAGGTGAGTCATAGAGACACCTGCGACCGCTGAAAGATAGACAGGAGAAAATGTTTGCATTGGAAGCACAAACACCTTCAAGTGTTGGAAAGTGCGATGCGAGTGTCACGTCGAATTAGTCACTGGTGGTCAGGTCACGCTGAGTTTATCAAGCTGTCTGCTCACAAGCAAGAACAGGTCAGTTGGGCCCTGTCCCCGGGCCGAGCCAGAGGTGGGACTCTCCCCAGCCCAGCGCGTGCTTCGGTGACGCTTAATCCTAGGAAACCGGACGGGCAGGCTTCTTTACTCGTCTGTGGAATGCTGGCTGGGCTGTGCGGATGGCTCTGGACCCTGTATGGTGAGATTTGACACCCGGTCAAGTGCCAAGTGCTGCCTTGATACTATGCAGCAGAGTTTGTGTCATGATCTCAACACTGCGCCCGCCACCAATATTCACAAAGTAAGCCTATTTTGAAGGTTTTGTGCTTGGTTTCAAAATTGAAGTCGTTTCCTTTCATACCGGTGCTACGCAGCATGAGCTGTTGCAGTCTCCGGTTATGTTCTTGTGTGCAGATGCAGTCTCTTACTGTGTGTTGAAACGACCACTTATGCATTTGGCGTTAACAAGATAGCGAATCCCATCCAGACTACACTCTGTATCTCTGTGTACATCTACAATCAACCCTCTCCTACCCCGTCCCCCGGTCTTCCTTAATCATCTGATTAATCTCGTCCCCTCCCGTCCCCGTTCCGTCTCCCTCTGACGCATCCTCAGTCCTCACACAGGCCGCACCGCTCAGCGAGTGGGCATCATCCGCTCGCCCCGCCACCCCCGTCCCGCCCGGCCCGGCCCAGTCGGTGGCTGCGGCCGCCCCAGGCAGACCGCGCTCACCACGGCGCCGCCGGGCCATTCCAGGCCGTGCGTCGCGCCTCCTCGGCCGCCTCGGCCGCCATTGGACCCCCTCTGCGTTCACATCCGAGCGGCCGGCGTAAATCGTCGGCGGCTGCAGCGTAAGCGTACCATCTGTATGCCCGCGCCGGCGCCCGCTGCCGCCGCCGCCGCCGCGCCGCTCTGCACCATGAAATGTGGCCGATCTGCATCATAAAACCCGGCCGACGCTGATTGGCGCGCCAAAAATAAACGAGCCGAATTTGCATGAAAATGGTTCATATTTCACCGGCCTGGAATGCGACTGCAATGGCGGCGCTCTCGGACGCCGAAGAGCTATGACAGCGCGCTGGGGATGGTGTCACTCTGCGGAGCAAGGTGCGGCGGCTGCAGCGGACGGCGGCCTGCAGACCGGCACGGCCGGGCCGACCGCCGGCAGACCCGACAGACGCCGCGTCCGGCTGTCCCCGGCCGTAGAGCCCAGTGGATGCCGCCTGTCCCCGCCAAGCTTGTAAGCCATTCTGTAGGCGATTATTGTTTAGCATCCGTTTCAGGTAACGCTTGCACTGAGCAGCTTCAGAATAAGGTAACGTGATGGTGATGCGAACTCCGCAAATTGGACTGTCCGTCTGGCCAGTTTGGCCATTTGTCCTCGCTGTGGTACGCCGACTGCACATGCCCGGTCATTTGCTATCCGTCGCCGGAGATTGACATTAATTTAAAGAGCTCAGAATTAACAATGTGCGGACGGTCGATCAGATACAACAGGAATTTGTTCCCCTTTGTGAAAAACTCCCTCTAATTAAAGGGACTAATATTCGTTATTAGTTTTTAATGTGGTTGACAATCGTCAGCGAGGCGGTCGTGTTTTTTGCTCCGTCGGCGGCTGGTGGCTGACAGAGGCGGCTCCGACCGGTCACCGGTCAGCTCGTCACAGCTCTGATTTACGGCCGAGGCTGTGACAGGCCGGCCGTTTGCCGCCCGTCGGGCGTTCTCCGAGTGGTCAGAGTGGTCGCCGCCGCCGGCTGAGGGTGGCTGGAAACCAGGCCAACAGGCCGGGAACCGCTCCGTCTGCTGATGAGTTGACGTGCGGGGTACGGCGAGTGATGAGTGTTCGATGTAACGTACGATGTTATGGGGATGTAATAAAGCGGTGGAGAAGGGGCGAGGATGTGGTTTGAGAATATGACAGCATCTAAGCTAGTGATGAATGTTAGGTAAGTACCTAAATGACGTCACAACCTTTTTTATAGCCTTATATTGCACAATCATGTGAAATGTGAATAGCGTGCTACTATGCCCAACAAACCATTTTAGATATTCAAATGTAAGATAATAGAGCAATTGCAATTTTTTTTAATCGTTTGTCATGCGTTTTAATTTAAAGAGGATCATTTGATTACCTCGTTATGGCAATGCGTGTGCTGTCCCGTTTCAGAACCATAAATCACTTTGGCTACTATACCATGTCTCTGTTTCCGGTATCCCATTTTATCATGCTAATTTGACCTTTGTTAGGTATGCCGGTTCACAGGTCGACATTATGCAGATCATCCATAATTGAACAGACTACATAGAAGGACATGGACATACTGCACACATGCTATACATTTCAATTCTCACTCGCTCACGTACCATAAAGTAGGTTTAAAGACACATGCTAAAGCACGTTGTTGTGAAGCGTTTTTTCTTTTAGAGCTGTTTAAAAAAAAAAACATTTTAGGGATAATTTGTTGGTGCAAAAAAAGAACAGAATAAATACCCAGTCACCCAAAAATACACTGGCAAATTAACCCTCGCATGTGTAGGGGGGGTCGGATGGACCCCCCCCCATGGTTTTTCGCGAATAACTCGCGTAAAAAGCGGCCGATCGCGACGAAACTTTCAGTACCCTCGCATTGATCAATTTTACACCTACCCTGAAAATTTCATGACCCTGACCCAAATGACCTTTGACCTGTGACCTCTTTTCCGAGACCATGTTTGGCCGGAATCGCGATTTCGCGTATGTCGGCTCGCACTAGCCGCGTGTTTGCAAGCTTTTCGTGGTTTCAAACGTTCAAACATGTGATTTGATGTTACTCCCGTGTGTGTCAAGGTCACCTGAAGGTCAGGTCAGGTCATTGACCTTTGGTGACCTCGGGTGACCTCGGGTCACTTTTTCGAGTTTTACATGTTTCTAGGCTAGTTTTTGGAGCTGAATTCGAATTTAGCAACCATTTGAACATTTACGAAGTAGTTTTGGTGACTTCGTAACATGTTACGAAGCTGTCAGAGGCGGTTGACACGTACTACGAATACCCGTCACGACGCCTACTGGTTGACCTGACCTGACCTGACCCGACCTGGTCTAAATGCTTCAAGACATCATCTGTGATCAAAACTAACACGATATTCGTGATCAGCACCCCGAAAAACCCCTTAGCAGCCACACTTTACGACTTTCTAACAGGTCCCGATTTTCCCGACTTTGGGTCATTGACCTGACCTGGAAGGTCAACCAATGACCTAGGACCTTAAAATTGGGTATCATCGGCTTCCTCTCGTCACGGGCAACACGCTCGTTTTTTCCGCGAAGCTCTAGCTCGATCAGGGGCCAAACGGCAAGTGGGGGGGTCCAACCGACCCCCCCCCCCCTACGAAGCTGGCAAACGCCGCACACATGCGAGGGTTAAGTTCATGCAGAACGGGCGCACGTGTCAGTACTACAACTACTTTGGGCTCGACCTGACATTCCACAGATCTACCAAACGGTGTCGCCCCGCCTCAGACCGCTACAGGTAGTGGTTCCATGTCACACCCCTCGGCGGCAAACTGAGACCGATGGTGTCAGTGCCGGTACATGGAACTCCGCTCAGTGGCGCCGCCTCAGACCGGGCTCGCCCGCACCGGCGCGAGATCAACCCCGCCGCACTCCGCGTGGCTTAGTCACATGTTTAATGCATGCTCTCGCTTTGTCCACCGAGCATGTTTTTGAATATGCTCACCGGCCCTTGCCATTTTTAATTACCGTTTCGTCAGCATGGTTTGCTGTGTTGCGCCAGCCCGCTGACCAAACACGCGCTTCCGTGTGTGGTCGGAGCCGGGGCGGTTCACACGGCGGCAGCGGCCATTTCCATAGATTGCAGGGCGGCGGCGCGACTGGGGGCCGTCCGGTGCCGCCCTGTGACACATGCCATCATTGGCAGCCGGTGACGGAGGGTCGTATCGGCCCAACCATCTGACACGGAGCGTGTGAGCGACCTGTAATGGGACGCGCGCCGTGTTCGGGCGGCGTCACCGCCGAGTGCGGTCGGCCGGCCGCCGAGGGTCGCGCGCCGCTCTGACGGCTCCACGTGCGGCCGACGGACAGCGGCGATCGCGGTATTGGCGTGACAGACAGGGCTGACATGGTGACAGACAGGACTGACATGTTGACAGACAGGGCTGAAATGGTGACAGACAGAGCTGACACGATGACAGATCTGTGCGTGACACTGAAGTGGGTGCGCTGTCACGGTCAGTAAGGTGCACAGAGGAGACCGCGGGTGTGGGTGAGCAAATAATATAAGTTCAAGTTTGTTTGATTCAATTTTGCATTGTATTCATTTTTATGTTGATCTCGCGTATTAACAGTATTCCTTCTCCTTTGTTGGTGGCTATAGAGACATCTTAAAATTTGCGAGGACTACTTTTACAGCCTTAGAACACACCGCAGCTTCCGCTGACTGGTTTCGTAGTACCAAATCCCATTTGGAACACAACTCGGCCCCTTCTCTAAGGTCAGTGGCCACTCCACACTCATACACGGCCCGGGTATAAACGTATGTATCGCTGAGCGCCACACAGTCATCATAAACAAACCTATCGGAATTTATCGCGCCGGCTGCTATCGGCTCTTTCATGTTTATTGGGAGAATGAGAGGACTCATTGCAATCATTATGCAGACGTCGATGTGGACATATGGAGGCACAAATAATATCCTGTCAGTGGATCAGTCGATTCCTTTCACAGAGCTGCCACTGGGAGAGTCTTTTAGCGCCATTTAGCTGCTTATAATGGAGAAGTTGTATAGCCAGGCTGAATGGTTAAATGTTAAGTTCCGCATTTTTAGAGACGCTAAGAACATGTGTCGGGAGTAAAGGAAGTAAGCAAAATGATAGGCGCATTGATATGTTCAATAGACATTAGAGCCACATTGTACTTACGAGGCTACTTGCTCTCGGGGTCGAGTGGTCCCCTGGTGCAGAGGCATAACTCGCATACATTTAGCCCGTCTGACCACTGAATCATATCTCGTGCATCTCCGCTATGACGTGAATACTCGCAGAACGGGTACAAACCATATTTGCAAACGACTCTCGCTTTGAAGTGACCGACGCAGCCGGCAATCGATTTGCTACATTGGTAATATCGCCTGCTATGTAAGATATTTAGTACATTGAGCAATATAATGCAGTGACGAGTGATGCATACATTAATCCCATTGCCATTCAACCACAAAGCTAGTCCTTCCAAGCGGATGGCTTCTGAAGAATGTCGCGGATGAGGCAGACTCCATTGATGAATCGCCCTCAGGAATGTCTGAATGCATTAATATCAGACATATTTGGCAATGTCTAAAACTCCATGGAGAAGTCCCAAGGGCATCCAGTTCTAGTTCAGGTCGACTGTCCTGATAACACGGTTATACCTTCGCTTTGCAGGTTTGACTTCGGCCCACAAGTGATGAATCGCGGAACTATTGTATTTGCAGTAGCCTAATCATAAATACGTCATTAATTACACAGGTAAATGGGCATAATTACATAGATAGGGTAGCAGCAGTCATCAGAACAGGACTTGACCAATCAAAAGATAACTACGATCCACCATCTGGGGATCGCTTGACCAGCCCTCGAGAGGGCGAGTAATTAAAACACGATTCGGCCGCTGATTCACGAGAAGTGCATCTAAATGATGATATTGACGTCACAAAAATGTGTCGGAGGGGATGTTGCCGGGCTCATTTACTGCACACGGAAACATAAATATTGCTGCACAGCTGCCCTCACGGCGCTGCCTTGCCTGCCTTTGTTACTATTCATCGGAAGGCTCACTGAAACTTTCAGGAAGTTCAAGCATTAGTTAGTTGGCTAAATGATAAAGCATAATCGCACCACTATGCTCCATCTGGGCCAGTGTACGAGGTGACAAATATATAATCCAGGACTTGGTCTATATTTAGATAGCTCTTCACAATCATTTCCATCCGGCATACCACTGCCCCGGGTGAACGATCGACCCGCCCGAGTCTCAGAGCCTGTCGCTGTGCACGGGACAGCCTCCCACCACATCGGGACAGGAATTCGCCCGTCTATTTCACATGCTGACTTGCATTGCCGTGCAATCGACGTCGGCCGTGGACCAATCAGCATCGGAAGGGAGCGCATCGGGCGGATGCACGCTCTCCGGTTTGGTGCTAGGCAGCGCGGTTCGCTGCAGTCGCCAGTTATTGTTCTGTGGGTAGCTGCAGTCTCCGCCGCCCGCGCCCGGTCCAACTGGCTCCTTTCACGGCCCACAGCGCCGGTCGCCGGTCACACTGCAGCGAACGCTGCACTACCCGCAGACCACACTTCATTAGCCTCATTAAGATCTCAGCTCAGCGCATGCCTGGCTCCCACTCCTCAAATTTGACCTCATCATGACGGGCAGAGTGGTGAGCGCAGAGCCGAGTCCGGGACGCCCCCTCCCACGCGCGAGCTCACGCGGCCGGTACTGGCTCCCCGCTGACGCACAAAGCGGCCCTGTCTCTTCCACCGAGCGGGGACACGGTGACGACCTTCATTTGTATTCACGATTGTCTGCATGCCTCTATGAACAAATATATCAGCCCAACTATGTCTGGCGTCAGTGTTTTATGGTAGCTAGAAGCATTTCGGCGTCTGGAGAGAGCGACGCGGACTGGTATGAGTTAGACGCGAGCTACTTTCTCGAGCCGCGGCCAGGCACAGCGAGGGTGGGTGGTGGTTTGAATCCGTGGGCTGAGTAGAAGCGTGATACACGCTGCGTGTTTTTGGTGGGATGTCAGGGAATAGCCGACTCATCGAAAGTTGCGAGTGGCGTTCGAAGGCTGTGTGGTAGGTGAGGGGGGGGGGGGGGGTGAACAGTAGGCGGGATTTCCTGTGGACGGTGGTCCGTAGACGGTGGACGGTAGATGGTGGACGGTGGACGGTGAACAGTAGACGGTGGACGGTGAACAGTAGACGGTGGACGGTAGGTGGCTGAACTCAGATGGTGGAAGGTGGATGGTGAACGATTAGCGCCGCTGGTGCCTCATGCCTCTGGTGCCGGTGTCAGCGGACGTCGGCCGGCACCTCCACCCGCCGGTTCGTCCGGGCTCTTGAGCGGCTCTCGAGCGGTCGGCGGCGGCCGCCACCAGCGGCGCGCTATGCAAATGGCGCTCCGAGCCGGCGTCCAGTCGTGATGGAAATCGGCCGCGTCATGCTCGCCGCGTCGGCCACTCATCGTATCTCCTTCCCGCCCCTGATTGAGCAAACAGTCGAGTCGTGTTTGGACTGAGCAGCGCGGCGGCGGCGGCGGAGGCCAAGTGGCTGAGGGCGCGGCCGCTGACCCTCCCCGCCCCGCACCCGCCCCATACCCGCCCCTCTGCCGCCCGACGCGCGGTAAAGACTCCTCTTGGCGTTCCTGCGCGCACCCGACACCACAAAAACGGCCTGCGGTGCAACATACCGTCCCTCGGCGCTGCGGGGAGCCCACCGGCCCGCCGTCTCTCCCCGCTGGCATATCTGCGTCTGTGTGGTTCCCTTTTTGTTTTTTTTTCTTTCTGGATAAACTCTTTCTCTTTCTCTCTTCTTGTCTTCTCTCTCCCTCTCTCTCTCTCTCTCTCTCTCTCTCTCTCTCTCTCTCTCTCTCTCTCTCTCTCTCTCTCTCTCTCTCTCTCTCTCTCTCTCTCTCTCTCGTCACTGTCACTCTGTTCTTCTATCATCTTGCCCGACTTTGTTTTTCTTGAACTTCCCTCTTTACCTCTTTGTTATGTGTAAAGAGGAAGCATAAAGAAAAAGTCCAGTCTGAAAGGTGAAGAGCACTTGATTTCTAATCGGGTTCGATGGAACCTTTCATACATGCCCTACACACGATTTACAGCTCAGTCACTGTATCTGAGCCAAGCCGCCCTTTCTGTATTTTATTCTTCGTTCAGTACTTAGTGATTATTCTCTAATGCTACCAAAAGAGAAACTTATCTTTTAACCCTCGCCCCGTTGGGGGGGGCCATTTTGGCCCCCCCTGTGGTTTTTCCTGAATAGTAAGAAAACGGCGGCGCGCAGCGCCGCCAAATTTTCAGTACCTTCCCGGGCATCAATTTGACACCTTCACACCAAATTTCAAGTCTTAGGTCACCTTAGGTCAGGAGTTATTGAGGTCAAACTGAGGTCATGTTCGAGCAAAAGTGAGCAAAAAACATGCAATCTTGAAACGCTCACCAAATCTACAGTTATCAAGCAATTTCAAAGTTCTTTATATGGTCTAGTAGACAAAAAGCGGCGCTACAAAACTGCTATCTCGGATTTTCAAAATTTTTGGTTTTTGACCAAAAAAAAAATTCAAAAAATTGATTTTTTTAGAAAAACTTTGAAAAAATCCAAAAATTTTCCGAATTTCGAAAAAACCGGAATATATGTGATAGTCCCAGCGCTCTTCTATATACATACCAAATTTCAGATCGATATCTCGTTTTTTGGCCAAGTTATAGCGAAAAAACTGTTCAAAAATGATGACGTCAAATTTTTGAACTCAATTTTTAGCAATTCTAGACCACGTACGGCAAAACAAAGACCACCATTGAACTCCCCGTGACGAGCTGCATCGATTCGATACCCATTTTATGCAAAAATATTAACTTTGAAATTTGACCTAATTTGACCTGACCTTGACCTGACCTTGACCTGACCTTGACCAAAACGTGATCTAAGCTGGCCCCAAAGGCTGCCTGACCCATATAATCGCATTTGTCATGTAAAATGGACCATAAAACATGTATCACACGACACTTTCATATTGTGACCCCCCGTGACCTGACCTCTGTGACCTGACCTGGTATCAGTGACCTCAAATAGCAAAATATGTGTTTGAAGAACATTTCACCATCGATGATTTTCAATGAAATGCATTTTACACGATTTTACAACGCATTTCTTGAAGTGCCTGTAAACGGTGAAAATTGGACCTTTGACCTGACCTGTGACGTCATCGGTTTGACCTAGGTCAATAAAATTGGGTCACAAGGTAGTTCCCCGTTGGGGCTATCCAACGCCGTTTACCGCTTGTCGCTATGTTGCGTGGTTCTCGAGATCTTAGGGGGGCCAAAATGCCCCCCCCCCCCCCCAACCGGGCGCGTTGCTCGGCAGAGCCCAACGGGGCGCGGGTTAAATAACACCGCTCTCATGGTAATTAAAGGAAATAAAAATGACCAATCTTCCAGTTACTCTGCACTTTTTGGACATCGCAAGCATTATGAATGAAGTGCCTATGCCATGAAACTTCTTCAAAGCATATTGTACCTGTTTCAAATGGAGAAAAACTCTCATTGATGTTCAAAACAATCGTACACATCTGCTCCCACGTTTGAATCATCGGGTACCCAGCAGGCGACCAGCATAGCGGCCAGAAAACAATGCCCTTTCTCGACACATTATTGATGTTCTGTAGAATGATCACAGTGGAGGCATTCACTGTTGCAAGACCCGAGAATCAATCATATCAATTGACCTGGTTCGCTTCCTTGGGAAGGCAGAGGTCACAGAGAAAATGCTTAGACGAATGTGAAAGTCGATGACTTGCGTTGATGATATAGCATCAGCGAGCACGCTATTCAACGATAAAGCAACAAGCCTTAGAGACGACCCAGCAGCTCTGCACTAGTGTTCGAAAGACGAACCCAACAGCTCTACACACAAGTCCCAGCCTACTCCCCTCCTCTCCCAGTCTGTCCTCTGCCCTCTCCCGAGCCCACGTCCTGTCGGACCCCCGCTGGCCGGCCCTCTCTCCACCCTGCCGGTGGGCAGTTAACGAGGCCACGAGGCGGCGGCAGACGGCACCCCACGCCGCTGAGGTCTGTGACCTGCCGCAGTGCAGGGCTCGGGTGGTGCCGGGTGCGTCTGTGGCGCTAGAGACAGATGAGTGCGTTTGTAGCTCTATGATAGGTGAGAGGTTGCATTTGTAGCTCCAAGGATGGTCGATAGGGCCTGTTTGTGCCTCTTGGGGGACAACTGACAGTTTGCGTTTGTAGCCCCAAGGAAAGGCGAAGGGGTGCGTTTGTAGATCGAAGGACAGCCAATGACGGATGCCATGCAACCCTTTCGTATATTTAATCTCACGCGTTTGTGGCTCTAAGGACAGAGAAGGGGATGCGTTTGCACTATATAGCTTCTCAGCCAGAACTTGTCTGCAAGTATCCTGTGAGCCGAAGAAGTGCATCTGTAGCCTATTTGACAGCAGACGGACCAATCTGGTGGCCACTCCACCACATCACCCACCGGCCAGATGTGTACACTTCATTAAGGGTCCGCGTCTCTGCGATAAAGGCTGCTCAGCCTGCTGCCCATGCACATAACGACACAAAAGACTGCTCGATGCAGCCGTCCGACGATAAAATCTCCCCAGTGGGAGCGCCCGACGGGCGGATTCAACTATTAGATAAACACGCTCCGTCATGAGGCGGCATAGGCGGACGTGCGGCACCACGAGCACGAATCAAATCGCCGAGCGAACTCCGTGACCGCTTCGGCAAACAGTCTGTCGAGCTCACACAAGAGGGAGGGCGGTTCGTTCAGTCTTGACGTTGCCTCAAGACGATCTGGCCGTCAGGTCATGATGGGTCTGTCCGGTCGCTCAGTCTTGCCCCAGTCCTTTGGTCTCCAATATCTCTGATTGGTCTCTTGTGCGTCTCTCTGGCGTCTGACCCGCTCGATCGGTCCTCAGCACGTTGATTGGATCGGTTCTCGGCGGCAGTTGTGGAACGTTAATGACTTTTGACGGCCGGCGCGTTACGTCGCTAGCGTTCTCCAGCTGTATTCAAATGCGGCGTTCTGTTCGGCAATTGGCGGTCGCCGGCCGCCGCTAGCCGCTAATGATCAGACATTATGGGCGATGGGCTCCGCCGCTAGACATCAAACGGCCATTTTCCACCCCAATTAGCCGGCCAAGGGCCTGGCTCATAGAACAGGAGAGACAAAACTACGGACAGGAGCTGAGCCACGTTCACATGCGTGCACGGATAGGTAACGTGAGTTAGTTTACGGCTTGAAAACGCTTCCAAACACACATAACATGTTGCCTTTTGATTATATCATTTCATTGCATAGGTACATTTTAATTGTCAATACCAATCTTGCATGCTGTATTTAGATAAGAAATCATTCATGGTTAAAGACCATATTTTTATAACTTTCATGCATTTAACCAGGCCATATGGCCATGAAGAATACTTTCACACCGTAATAAATGCTAAAAATCATTCTGATAATTTACTAATCGGATTTTCGAAAAAAAAACATGTGGCGGGATCTTCTCTGGTGTCTGGGGCAGAGTGCTCGTTAGTCTGACCACTGGATGGTGAATCTAGATATTGGCGATATTCGGTAGAGCACTGAGGAAATCGCGGCGGTTCTCACCACATCAAATTCTCATCACAGCACCCCATGATCAATTATTTCAACATCACTTCAATTAATTTTACTAGCTGTCAAACGTGTTATGGCACAAAGTATTATTCATCGCCAAAGTATTTTCACCTTCATTTTACCACATTGTCGTCATAATGAGATTAGTGTGAGCCGGAATAAAAACGGACATGGTATCGTACCTATACGTGATTGATAGTAGGCACGCCCCCTCGGCACAAAAGATGGCAGTCACAATAACTATTTAGCTTCGCGCCGCTTGACGTATGAGGCTTACTTTTTTACCTGTTGACACCACGCCAACCGCGTATATGTCATATTATGTAACTGGCAAAGGCTGACTCTATAGCCTAAGAAGACCTTAACTCTGTGTAACAGTGTGCACATACCTTCGAGAATTCATTCGTTTCTTGTCTTTCTGCAGGCATACGTGCTTTAAACCAACGTTTGACGAAATGAGACCCTAGCAGGCCTACCTACTCACACGCATGAATCTTGTATTGTTGCATCAGAATCGAAACATTGTTCTTCAAAAAAATCATCCCACCCAGATCCCACCATTCTATCCGTTAGGATGCGAAGGCGCAAACAGTTGCATCAGATAAGATATCAAGATACGAACGGTTCCGACTGATAGCCCATGACTGTGAGAAACCTCTACTCAATTCATAATAAGTCCTATGGCTTCCGCGTTTGATCCATGCCCACAGCCGGTGCCGCTAGTTCACAACGCGCAACGGTTCGGGGTGGCTCAAGGTTGTAGGATGGCTCATCAGGCTAGGTATGTGCTTTCAGGCCAGGCCAAGGCTCTCAGGACAGGTCGACAGTAGTGGCGAAACACCTTCAATTAAGGGGGGACCGCCGACTTTTGGTCCCATTCTTTTCATGCAACGCCCATAGGACTTTTGTTAAAATGGCAAAATCAAGGAAGGCACGGTGCCCCAGTGCCCCCCCCCCCCGCCCCGCCGTTCCCCCCGCCGTTCCGCTGCCTATGCAGGTCGAGGCTCGCTGGCCGCCCTTCCTGGACTCGCGTTACTGAGAGCATGTCCCCAGTCACCCCTGGCGCTCTAACAGACCAGCGCTTAGCAGTCGCTGTAGGTACACCAAGCGCAGAGAGGTGCACGCCATTTGTGACACGCGACCCGGCCGGACACTCATCGCTCCACGATTGTAAACATGGCTCAGGTCTGTCCCGACCACCCGATATGTCAGGTGGCGGGCGAGGGCGGCTTCGGTGTCTCCATTAGCAATGTTGGCCACCCCGTGCCTGAATGTGAGCAGCAGAATGGTGCGTCGTTGCGAGTTACTGTCAATTGCTGCTGTTGCAGTATGTTTCATTTGAAGATATGTGTGTCATTTATTGTCATTGCCATAGATGACATGAATCAGGCATGGATCATAGAATCAACAACATGAACCTTAGATAACATGATTCATGTTATCTATGTGACTATGTCATTGCAAAAGGTAGCTCCGAACACTTTCGTTTGTTAATCAATGACGGTCTCAGAGAATGTCACAACAACGCCATTGACGGTAGTTCTAGGCTCTGTAAAAACACCACACTGGTACGGCCGGTCAAGGCTGCGAGCTGAACAGAAGGTATATTGGGACCAGAAGCAGCTGAGTGAGGGTAACTAGGGACAAAAACAGTCGCAGATGGACAGGACAATAAGGGCAGGAGCCGACAGTGGACATGGCCCTGACCTTCCCCCGCGCACTGCAAGAACAGCGGCATTGTGCTGGGTTGGACGTGGAATTCGCCACTGGAAGGAATGGACAGCGGTGATGGGGTGGTATAAGACCACAGGACAGAGCACTTATTTGTCGTTTAGATACTGGAACAAAAAAGTTCATGATGAATTTAAAAGGGATTAACAATGCAAGAGATAATCATAGTAAGACAAGTAAGCTATCCACTAGAAGTTTTTTTCGTTTTTTTCGTCATTTCGTTACCGTCTAAGTCGTTTTTATTAATGTTGCTGCAAGCCAAAGCATACACTTTTATATGAAATATTTATAATATAAATAGCGATCAAAAGGTCTAACAGTTGGGTCAGGAAAAGGCGATGATTTCCACTTGAAGAAGCTTGCTGTGCCTAATTACCCAACTAAAACTGCGCCTTACACAACTTCTGCACCGTAATAACGGGTATTTCAAGCAGCTACTCCTACCCGGAAGAACATGAACAGGACTAGCCCCTGGATAACTACGTAATTATCAAAATTAATAAATGTAATACGCAGACAACTGAAATAATTTATCAGACAGCCGACCCAAAAACCAATACCCAATCATTGGTCTGATGGCGCATAGCCAGCATGCTGCAACAAGTGCTGCAAAGGCTCGGCTAAATCATTTTGCTTTGCTAAATATTCGAGATCTCCAAGCGCACTCATCCTTCACATCAACGCGTGTTTCCTCCAAGCAACACCAAGATCTTCCTATCTCAAAGATCCGTCTAGTACCGCTGAGATTGTTGCACCGATCCGACAACTAAGAGGGCATCAACCACATCTTCACATAGCGTGCCACGGAGTGCACGATCCCAGCTGTGCTCACAAACAGCACAATACAATCATCATATCACCACCCAATGCAGTCGATCAAAACAGCCCGCGGCTAGTAATGGGTCCGTTCGACAGGCGGCTAGCCCGCCCTGACCGCCCAAACATATCAATGCATCATCGGGACGGGAGAAGGCCCTCCGCTCGGCAGAGCGGACGCGGTCGGCCCGTGCGGCTTACACGGTACTGGAATGTCCACTTTTGCGGGCTGGCCGGACAAACGCAGGGTATCGCGTTACAGGACGAACCAGTTGGTAACTTTCAGGCTATGGGATTACAACCCGGAGTGGAGGTGTTCCGCCTATGAGATTACGGTGGAGGTGGGTTCTGGCTATGAGATTATGGAGCCGGTGCAGAGATATTCCTCCGGCATCCGAGCGGGGCTCTATCACAGTTCGCCAGAGACGAGACGGTGTCCCGTTAGGGAGCTCGTCAAGGTTATACATATACACAGCTCAAAGCTCGGTTGGATGTGTTAGAATGTCACAATTGCAGCCCATAGCCAGGGCACCATTTGGGAGACATAGGTCGCGTAACATCTTCGTTCTGTAACTTTGCCAATGTCTGGAGAGTCGGTAATCCCGGCATTGCGGTATTTGAAACGGGAGGCCGGAGTTTCAGGAATAAAATATATGCCAGAGGTGTTTCACGTCTGTTCAACGATAAAGGGAGCGAGAGAAAACAAAGGGATGCATCTTCACTGACAACGAAAGAGGAAAGCCACAGAACTGGGTTGGACCATCACTGAACATCCCACTGATTCAGTGCCGCTCACAGCTGAACCGCCACCTCGGAAACAAATCGCAGCGCTCAGGCACAATGCACAATGCTGTCACACACTGTAATGCCTCACATGTATCACACACGCTGCTAGGTCTCCATAATACATGCATCAGTGCCACATCCCGACATGGGTCATACAACACACCCGGGCCTGTATAAACGGCGCGTAAACTCACCTTTCAGGGGCAGCCAAGACGTGTCTTCACCGCTTCTCTTCTGCAGTTCTGCCTCGATCTCTGTGTAACCCACAGGTAGACTGGTCTCAGCTAGGTCTGTCTGCAATCAGTGCTGCACTGCACTCAGTGTCTGTATCGGCGTCCGTAAGAGCGAGGCGTATCGCCCTCCCCACACCACTCTCGGCGACTGCAGCGGCGCGCTCGGCCCGCCCCGTCGCCGGCCGCCCCGCGAGCTTCACCACCCCGCCGCCAGGCGGCAGCACCGGTGGGCCATGTCCACCGATGAACAATGATTTGTTTACAACTGGTACCGCCATTATCTGATCGACGGAAGGTGGGAAATTTTATTTATCGACGGATAGGAAGACAAGAGTAATTAGCGGTGGCAGCGGAGGACGGCGGGGGAGGACGGGGCACGGGCACAACTGGTCATTAGGTGGGCGATAGGCTACAATTAGGTCGGGGCGGCGCTACTGGAGCGAGATGGAGCCCGCTATTGGGGCCTGCCAACACCTGGCGCGTGGGGAAGTGCTCATTTACCCTGGGAATCGGTGCACTACCGGGAGTAGGTGTTATCGGGGTGGTAAGAGGGAAGGATGTTAGATCGGATAAACGGATAGGTACCATCGGGTGCTTGAGCGTTACGTAGCAAACAGGCACAAAGTGAAAACAAGCAAATATATTACAGCAGACGCTTGGAAGCTTTTGAGTCTAATCCAGGAGTAAGTACTAAGAAGAAAATTGATTTGAAATGCAGTCATGTATAGCTTTAAACCTTTAGTTCGAGCCCACTCTCACATTTGATCGCACGGTCTCTGTCCTGGACGGACCATCATCGCAATCAGGCGACCGGAGCATCTCGCCTCATGATTAGGAGCATGTCCACTTTGTCCAGCCGTGGTGACCGTTTGAGCGACTGTAGGAGGCCTGTCCCACCGGGCCCGGGACACGCTCGTCCCACAGGACGATGCAGCCCGATATTCGAATCAGGCAAATGCCTCCCTTTATTCTCTTATCTCACGACCCTCAAAATGGCCTAAAAAAGCCAAAAGCTACAGTTGCCGTTATTTTATCCATTCAAAAAAAAAAACCTGTTACACTCACTTTCGTAGCAAATCGGAGCATAACAATATTCGGGAAATGACGTAGCCCGCAGTAACCTGATATTACATTTTATACGTAGCAGTGATATCCTATAAACTATCCCCTCCCCCAACAAATGGCATACATGATTGTTGCACATTAACTTTGGTTGCGATTGCTGTAGCAAGCGTGCTGAGGCAATGAAAGGCTGCTATATGAGTTTGTCTCAATAATGTGCATCGAATTTTTTGCACAACCTAGCCCCTTCCAGCCACTTTATGACCTGGACAAATGAAAATCAACATTTTTACTGCACTTGAAACGTATAATCTTTTAACAATAAATGCGTTTTGACGAGAGAAACACACAATATTGGTTAACTTGTGACGTTTCATGCGCGACCTTGGTGTGCTTTTAGACAGCAAACTGACCTTCAACGCACACGTCGATTTCATCGTTTCTAAGGCTCGCCGTGCTTTGGGTGTGCTCATGCGATCGTTTCAGTTTTGTCATGGAAAGAATGGGCAGTTGAACGAAGGGGCCGTCATGGCCGCATACTTTGCTAACGTCCGTTCTGTCTTAGAATTTGGATCCCAGATCTGGTCAGGCGCGGCAAAAACACATCTGGACAGGATAGAGCGTGTACAACATAAGTTCCTGTTATGGCTTGTTCACCGCACTGCGAACAGGAGGATGTCGTCTGACCTCTCATATGACGGACTGCTAGCGCTGTTTAAGCTGCCATCACTCACATCTCGCAGGCTACAGCATGACATTACTCTGTTATACAGGGTGATCCAAAAAAATTGGAACCCCTAACTTAAAATGTCTGTAAGTCAGGAAATTTTCACTTGATTGATAAATTGCAAACACCATTAGAAAGAGCGTTCAATTCTCTATAAAACCAAGCTGATTGTACTAACTTATTATTATAAATGTTGCCTAGACATATGCCTATAAAATTTGTGTCACGAAACTCAGTGAAACGGTTTTGAACATTATGCGCAAATCAGTGATTGACGGTTTGCTGTTCTGACCATGTCGCTTGTTGGAGGTTCATCAATAAAAATAGGTCATTCACGTGCTATTGTAAGGAAAGGAAAGGCTGACGGCCTGCTGAAACCAGTTGTCCCAGAGACTGCTGGCCCGCGCAGTCGGAGCTGTCCCCAAGCAACTGCAGGCCTGCGTGACGGCCCCCGGAGCTCGCGTTGAGCACATGCTGTGATGAACAGCGGAAGTTAGGACGCGTGTATCTGTTCTACTGTGTGCTTCTGTGTTAACTTTTATGAAATAAAATTGAATTTGGAAGTGGTGTTATTCGCAAAAAGACAACAGATAGAGTGCTAACGGATTTCAGCGCCTTGTTAAATTTGGCGATTTCGTTTCACTGAGTTTTCTGACGCTCATTCCAAAAACTAATAGTGTGCCAATGCTTTACAACAAACATGCACTAATTTGACGTGATTTAATAGAGAATTTAATGCTCTTTCTAATGGAGATCGCAATTTGCCAATAAAGTGAATACTTTCGGACTTATAGACATTTTAAGTTAGGGGTTCCAAATTTTTTGGATCACCCTGTATAGTATTATTAGAAGTAGATGTGACTCCATGTACCTTTTAAGTTGTTTTTCCATTCGTGTGCCATCAAGAACTACTCGCTACCGGGCCAGCTTCTTCGAACCTGTCGCCAGGGTAAATTCGGTCAAGAACGGGATGTTTTGCCGACTGCCCCGACTTGCCAATGATTTTATAGCTCGATGTCCCCATGTTGACCTTTTTCATGACAGTAGGTCCGTGGTGATGAAAAGTGTGATCATGCGTGTGGTGTTATATCCTGTTTACGACTTGTATTTATTGTTTTATACGGATGACTTTGCCTATTAGTGGGAGACCTTATCCCGTTGGCAATATACTGAATAAACAAACAAACAAACAAACTCGACCGCATGACTACTCAGACGAATACAAGCTACTTCGCGTAAAATAGTTAGAGGTGCGCTTAAAAATACCTCCAAATAGCAATAATTGAAAACGTTTGATAATGATATTACATGTGTTCTCCCCACCTCCATGGGTATAGGTACCTATGTGCATTGTGCAGCCTCCATATTGGTCGATGGTTTGTTCAGGGCTCCTCCAGCAGACTGACTTCACAGACGTTCATCAGCAGGTCCGAGTCGATGGCCCAGTCGCGGAACAGGGTGTCGGAAAGCACCACCGACATGGGAAGCGACGACAGCAGAGCTCCATCCGGCTCTCCCGGCGCCCAGGCGGCCGCGGGCACCTCCAGTGGCGCCCCGGTCAGGTCCGTCACCTCGCTGTCAGCTCCAGAACCGGTGACCGTCATCCCCACATACGCTGTGTCGGTGAGGGTGAGTGTGGCGGGGTCGAGCCCTGGCTCCATGCTGGCTGCCAGTAGGAGATCCTGGATGCACTGGCGCTGTTGAAGCGCTAGTGGTACGGCCATCCGACCACCGTCCTCGTCGCACGCAGCTACAGCCAACACCCGCAGCATAGGAGGGAGAACACGGTAGGCGGTGGTCCCACAGGCTGTGTAGCCGGTCGGTGGAGGTGACGGCAGGCGTTCAAAGGTGCCCTCGTAGCCGGAGGAGGGTTCAGACAGCAGAGTGCAGGAGGAATTGGAGAAGCGGAACGCCTGGCAGGAGGTGCCAGCACGCTGGCAGGCTGCGCCGCAGTGCACGTTGGACTGAGTCGTCAGCCGGGACTGGGAGAGCTCTGTCCCTTTGACTGGCTCCGAACTGTTCTGACGTCTGAACACAGTGGCTGTCGTTAGAGTAGCACAGCCCAGTAGGTACGCAAGCGATAGCGGTGACATGATCTGCCTCAGCCACCAGCTCCAATAAACTGTCCTTACCCTGGCGACCGAAATCAGCAGATTGACGGCCCCGATGTAGTGATCAGAAGCAGCACTGTTGCGGTCACTGAAATCAGCACTTATCTGGCACGGTTACCAGAGACAACAGAGTGACCTACCCCAGTGACCGGACTCCGCAGACTGACCTCAGTGGTGACATTGGCACACCACCACCTGGTCATGCAGCGTGAGTTTCCGGTCAATGACTGTGTATTGGCACCTGGAAAGTGCGCACTGTTTTTGTCATCACGGGCGGACCTCAACAAGCAGCTTATGATTTAAAGACATTGAATACAAACAATTGGGAATACTTTTGATGGGCAGTGCTACCATAGGGAATTTGGGTGAACCTTGTGACACGCTAATCGGCGTTACAAGAATGCAAAAACAGCCACATCAATCATGTTCAATGTTTCGCAGAAATGCTAACATTATTTAGTCATGAATGTTGTCGGCACTATCTAAACTAACCGGTACTTAAAAAGGCAATGTCAAGGCTCAAAAGAAAAAGTAAAATGACGTACTCAGAAGGGTTGAATTGAAGTAAAGTAATACGATACGTGAGCATTCCGTTCGTATAGCGTCAAGTGATGGTGGCCGTAACTAGAACATCTCCCCCACCTCCCACTCTCAGCACTCCTCAAGGACCAGCACCGACAATTTACGACCACCCAGTAGCATACAGCCTGTATCACGACTCCGACGCTGACGTCACCAAAATCGGTGCCTCTGCCCACGCCCCCCCCCCCCCCCCAGCGGCCGTCGCGGTGGTCGCCGTACAGTCGATGTTGCACAACAGCGTCGCGAGCCGACCGTTCTCGGCGAGTAGGATTAGCTAATTGCACAGGAATGGCGCCTGTCCGGTACCTTCGGAGCCCACTGACTAAGCTGCTACAGCGTCCGCGCGAGCCACGCTGCATTTAAGGGGAGGGGGAGGGGCACCGGCTAGGGCCGAGGAATCTTCTGCCTGTGGTGTTCATTACATAAATGGCATACTAAGGTAGCAAAATATGTACAAAAACATTGCTACATAGATCTATGTAAAATGTATTATGTAGGCATGACGTAAACAATAATCGAAACTCAAAAGAATGTCAGATGCAAAGGCACCTAATGCAGTGGTTGATGCAGCTGAATTGCCATAACAATCGGTTTTAATACCTTTCCATTTAGGTTTTCAAAGACAAATGTTTGATTGTTTGGAGCTGATAAATAACGGGAATTAAGTGCTGTGAAGTAAGGCACACCATGCTGTATTGAGCGTCTTTTAACCGACAAGAAAATAAATGGTTATAGTTTTCGCAAACTCTTTTAGCAAAAAAGGGTTCTCGATGATCTGAGAAAACCATTTTGTAAAGCGTTATGAATAACGCATTTACTGGTTTAATTTGCGAATCGGTCAAAAGATACGCATTGAGCTGGAAAATACGAGAGCTGATAAGTTATGCCACTTTTCGGTTGAAAATGGCGTATAGTGACGCCACAAAATCGTCGTAACAAAAAAAATCGACGAATACAAAGAGAACTTGAACAGCCGATTTAAAATTCATGCAGAGAGTCTAAAGTAAATTTCAGGACGATCGCATGATTAGTTCTCGAGTTTTCGCGGAAAGCCCGCAGGGGATCAGGGGTGCTACCCCCCCCCCCCCCGGTCAATGGTGGGTTAACGGGTGATATCCACTGACTTTTCTAAAAGCTTGACAAAAGGTATTCTACGGAGCAATAAGCCTGATCCATGCTTTCTCGGAAACAGCAAAAAGTGGTGAGGGCGACGTCCCGCCAGAGTTCGTGGCTTGTTTGGAGACTTCCGAAGTCCCCAGTCCCCACCGACATATTTCGAGATGCACCAGCAGCGCGTGCTTCATGCCAAGCATGTCTCTCAGCCCAGCGGAACATGTCTGGCAGTTTGTCAAACCGCAGCCGACCATCCGGTTATATGATGTTCCCCGACTCTTCAGGTAAGATTGATAGAGACGGATTGCAACCTCATGGCATCATCAGCTGCGCTTCCGTCGAGCGAAACCCGAGTCCCCAGGACAGCACAGTGTTGGCGTCTGTGTGCTCACCGGTCTCCTGAACAACTTCACATCCCCGTGATAAATGGATGATTCACGTGACACCAAGATCAAAGGCTGCCACGGATGGGGCGATCGGGTGGCGTGAATTAAAATTAAATGACCAAACCACCGTGACTCCTCGGGAAAATTAATCAAGCAATTGTAGCAGCTTGCACGGGAGCCGGCAGAGTGACGTGCACTTCTCGCGGCGGCAGCGGCCGTCACTGGTGTTTGTTAGGCTCGGCCGATCGGTGCATTGTAGTCGCAGCTGCGAGTCATTAATCATCCCACTCGAGCAGAGCCATTGAGTCTGAACGACTCACCTCCGATGGTACTGGACTGAGTGCCGGCTGCAGCCGCGGCGTCTCCAGCTATCTGATGGAGCGAATGCCACTGCCGTACTTCTGAGCTGGAGCGTGATGCACACATTGACTGAAAAGAAATACAGGCCTGACGGCTGGTGGTACTGCACCAAATGGTTGGGTAAATGCCGATTGTTGTGCATCAATTGCCTGGAATACACGTTACGGAATCTATTAATTTGATAGGCTGCATGCTGTATCTAATGGGGCAGCATAATCATTCAATCATTCTAGACGATTGCGATTATACGCTAATGACATTTTTCAACAGCAATGCTAGACATGTAATTGTGGCATCTCAATTTATATCGAACGACCAACCATGGCTTAACCCTCGCCCATGTAGGGGGGGGGGGGGGGTTGGTGCAACCCCTCCCCCTGAGGCTTTTCGGAAATAGTGCAAAACGCCAAATTTTGGGTACCTTATGGGGCAAACCTTGCGCATCTTTTGATAAAAAAATTGACCGGGTCATGTCAGGTCACGGAGTTATGACGTCACAAAGGGAACAGCCTCCGGCCGGATTTTCACAAACTGAGTGCCAACGCCCGAGGTTTCCTGCCGGTGGTACGGACATCGGTTGATGGATCGTGATGAAACTTCCCATGCATGTTGGGGCAAGTATTGGCTATCATATGGTATAAGAAACTTGACCGGGTCAGGTCAGGTCACGGAGCTATGACGTCACAAGAGGAACAGCGTCCGGTACTATTTTTGAAAAGCGCCCGAACCACTATTTTGCTAATTCTTGTCACCTCAATGGGAATATGCAGCAATATTAGCTTCTATAGGGAGCAAATGGACCTCCCAAATCCAAAAATACAATCAGATTTCAAAAATTTAAATTTTGATTTTTCGAATTTCTGCCGCCGACTGTGACCTTGCCGACTTCCGGCGCTCCCAACGCGCCATTTTTAGAGCTAGGGAAACGAAATACATACCAAACGATAGAGAATTGATCAAGGAACACGATAGTGAAGGTTTCAAGTCGATATCTCCCGTTTTGCCGCAATCGCCGCCGAAAGTTGAAAAAAGTCTATTTTTCCGAAAATTTGACCTTTGACCGGTCAAAAGTAGGTCAAATGTTGACCTAGGACCAAAAAATATACCACCAATCGCGAGATCTCGGCGAGAGCAATCCGTTGGTGTTTTCCGCTAAGCTCTACGACGCTCCGTTTTCAAACGCCAAGGGGGGTCGCACCAACCCCCCCCCCCCCTGCATGGGCGAAGGTGGCAGATCGCCGTTTACGGGCGAGGGTTAAAATAACCAGACTACGGTTGAATTTGTCATTAAAATACCATGCTCCTTTCATGGCTGATTGGAATGCCCTGAATACATAGTTTTCTACACTTCCATTCCTCGCGGGCGCGCATTCGGTATGTTCAATCCTTATAGCTTAACGCCGGTGTTTCTTCATGAAGGCCCAGCTCGGAAGGTCAAGGGACGGCACCGCACTGCCCTGCACGGTTGTCTATCGGTCCTCGTATGGTAGCGGTGGTGCGCCCTCGAGCCGGGTCGCTGCACAGCCGCGGCCGATCAAATGATAGGTGCTGTGCCGCGGGCGGAATCCACATTTAGCCACTGTCAGCTGCTGACGAGCGAGAAGGGCCGATACTGCTGATGCAGGAGTCAGTTGGCCATACTATGGCATCATAACTTCATATGACTAGAAACCCGCCGTCATTCTTGGATTGGTACAGTTTGCTGGCCAAGAATCCAGACAGCCTGCTTCCTTACACACTATGTACACTCAGTGTGATTAATACGAAGTCGGGACAGCCTCAGTTCGTCCAAATTATCCTCACAGCCAAAAGAGTTGGATTTGGACTCAGCTCACCCGCGGCAGAGCAGTTTGACGGTCCATGTGCGCCCGCCTCACTGCACGCCCGCCGGACACCTGCGGAGGAGCGGCGCTACGGGACGCTTTAACTGGCGCACACCTCCGCACGGCATGATGCACGATAAGGTCTCGGCCTCCGCAGCATCAGGAGCCACGATCGCAGCGACAGTGCCAGGCTAAAGGGTCAACGACCGAGCGAAATTCGCCGCCCACGGATCAATTATCACAGATATGGTAGGCAGCAGGCACTAGAGCAAGAGCCATGCTGAAGCAACATGAGGGTTACCCGTTACCATCAGACTCGACCATGAGTCACTCCATTTTAGCTATTGAGCCCGACTCCTTGGTCATCATTTATCTGTCTATGGTTGTGACATAGAGTCAACGTTTGTCTTTAGGACAGAAAAATGGTACTCACTGGTCTGTAACATTTCTCCCTGGAGATAGCATTTAGTTCAACGTCGAGATAGAGAGCGAGAAGAGGTTATCAACCGCGGTGAGGCGAGATGGGTGAGCATCGGCCAAGCATTGGCATTCGGCGGTTGGTGTGAGATTGACTGTGAGGGTGAGTATGAGCGATGCATTGATGCTCGATGTTGATGGTAGTAAGGTGCTATATAAGAGGGATATAGGAGTGCAGATGACAGACGGATGGACAGACGGACGGACCGACAGTGGGATGGGTAAAAACGGACGAATAATTTTCTGGGTGGTGGAGCCAAAAAAAAAAAACAGCTGAGCCGCTGCTATCCCTCCCGACCAGACCCCCGACTCCGGTGGGCCGCCGAGCAGCTTCTGGCCGAGTCGGCTGGTCAGAAAGGCGGCGTCCCTCTGAGGTCTGAGCAGCGGATTCCTTCACGACAGGAATGCCGTGAAGCTCATCTGCCCACTCGCCGGCAGTTCCATGGCGAAGCCGCATGACGACACGGTGGCTGATCTACACAGAGAGGTCACTCAGAGGTCACACTGCTTACTGCGAGCTGCACCGACCCGGTGTCAGCCGTCTTAGAGGCTATTTTTTGGTAGGATTCAACTCATAAACGCCTGAGCCGTGAGAGCTGATTTTGCCGGACAGGCGTAACGTGATTCCCGTCAGAGGAATGCGGCCGGAGCCGACACACCGTTACACGGAGCAGGCGGCGGCACATGTTCTGCCCTATTTCTGAGTCTCTCTGTTTGCTACGGCGCAGTTGTAGCTATGTATCAACTACATTGGTGTCATGGTTGGTAACCAGATTAGCAACCAAATTTTCTCAATATGACTAGCAGTTGGTTATTGTCTACCCATGATATTGTCCCTGGTTCTCAGAGCTATATACTTGTGACTGAGACGCACAGCTCTGTAGGTGCACGAGCGTTCAACAATCTGAAACAAGCTTGAGGTTATTTCGTGCGGAGTGGAGGGGCAGAGATACCATACAACATTGGCTTATTGTTCAGCGACAATGCACTGTAATTAAGCCCAAACATTTCATAGTTCCAAATGGTTCGCAAAACTGGGCTCCATTGGCAATCAAAGAACGTCATTATGTTGTTGGCTGTTTCACATCAGTTCATTGTCATTTTCTCAGCAGGTGGGATATGTGAGGTTAACGTTTGACAGCGCAACTTGACCTCTTTTCATGGTTGGGTCACGCTCCAGCAGCGAAAATTTAGAAGCTTTAAATAATTGTTTCGCAATTGGATCACATCTGGGTCAGCTATTTTGAGCCAATTGTGCCCACTGTTTTGCCTATACGGTTATGCTAGCTTGATACTGGCGAAGAGTGATTACAGCTAAGCACTTGGCACAGCGTTTACTGTGAGAAACCTTTATGTATAGCCATACAAACTTTCAGTTTTAAACGAACACTTTAAGATTATCTAAAACAGAGAAATGTTGCGCCGATCCATGAACCATGGTCAAGTTGGTAAACATTACAAACGAAGTTTGCATTAAGAATCGACCGTAACCTCGCTTGCAAAATACCCTTGACTCTTTGTTGGCTTTTCGCTTACCTTGCCTCCTATGAGATTGTGTACATATATGGCAAATCACACTTGCAAACGATAAATTCGTGATTAACAAGCACAAACTTCAAGGTCATGTGTTATCTGTCTGTAAAAGTGCAGGTATAGGTACTTACGGATAATTGCATTAAGTAGGTGCAATTAGTTAACGGTAATATCAAAGCCTGTTTCTATTTTGCATATCGATCTTTAGAGCTAGAAACTTGTTTGGTCGAAATCAGCGCCTTACCTTTCAGGTACGTATGTACATGTGTCGGCTTTAGATTTTGATAAGTTTGAAAGCATCAGCAAATGGTTCTCTATTTAGCCGCAAATAACCAAGTGACACAACGTTTCACATAACTGTCAAGCACTCAAACACCAGTTAGTGTCACAGAATCTGATAAGTGTAAGTAATATTGAATGTTTTAGGCTCAGTGAAATCATCGTTGCCTGGCATTTGATTAAACCTTACTAAATCGCCGGCTTCTTGTCAAATGAATCATAGGTACTATGGTCAAATGTGTGCAGAATATGCGGACACGATGGAAGAGTGATGGCCAGATAAAACTAAACCAGATAAAACGACACATTCCTGACATGCTGAGTATCTGTAACTTAACATATCTTGACATCTATTAGACGCCCATTTTATCTGTTGGCTGCTTCAGACATTAAAATTAGGTATATATTTTTTTCCATTTTGCCAGATATTTAATCCATGTATAGCAGATACAGTATAACTTTAACCCGCGCGGGGCTGGGGTCTCCAGCCGAACGCGCGGGGACTGGGGGGGGGGGTAAATTTTACCCCCCCCCCCCTGTTATCTCCCGAACTAATGGTCCGATTTGGAAAATTCAAACGCCAATCGAAAGATCTCATCACGAACAACCAAAAACATGTACTTAATTTTAAGTTTGAGGTCAAGGTCAAGGTCAGGTCAAGGGTACAAATTGCGAGTTCCTACAGTATCGGCCTTGCACCGTAGTTGCCGAAGAATGGAGTCATGGACTGAGACTGATCGCCCAAAACGTGTTCTTAGGCTACCAAGACAATATTCGTTGCATACAATATCATTCAGAGCTCAAGGTCAAGGTCAGATCAGGTCAGGTCAGGTCACCAAAAACAAAATATAGAAAAGGGCATGTGCGACACATGTTTTATGGGTCATTTTACTCATAGAATTCAATAGGCACACTCAATAAGTGATATGGACAACCTCTGGATGAATTTTAGGTCAAGGTCAGATCAAGGTCAGGTCAAGTGAGGTCAAATTTTGAAGTTGGTTATTAACCCTCGCACGACCAGGCCATTTCTCATAACACGAACGACCAGGGGGGGGGGGTTGTTACGACCCCCCCCTGGCGTTTCGAAACGGAAGGTCGTAGAGCTTAGCGGAAAAAACCAACGGATTGCCCTCAACGAGATCTCGCGATTGGTGGTATATTTTTTGGTCCTAGGTCAGCATTTGACCTACTTTTGACCGGTCAAAGGTCAAATTTTCGGAAAAATAGACTTTTTTCAACTTTCGGCGGCGATTGCGGCAAAACGGTGGAAGATATCGACTTGAAACCTTCACTATCGTGTTCCTTGATCAATTCTCTATCGTTTGGTATGTATTTCGTTTCCCTAGCTCTAAAAATGGCGCGTTGGGAGCGCCGGAAGTCGGCAAGGTCACAGTCGGCGGCAGAAATTCGAAAAATCAAAATTCAAATTTTTGAAATCTGATTGTATTTTTGGATTTGGGAGGTCCATTTGCTCCCTATAGAAGCTTATTGCTGCATATTCCCATTGAGGTGACAAGAATTAGCAAAATAGTGGTTCGGGCGCTTTTCAAAAATAGTACCGGACGCTGTTCCTCTTGTGACGTCATAGCTCCGTGACCTGACCTGACCCGGTCAAATTTCTTATACCATATGATAGCCAATACTTGCCCCAACATGCATGGGAAGTTTCATCACGATCCATCAACCGATGTCCGTACCACCGGCAGGAAACCTCGGGCGTTGGCACTCAGTTTGTGAAAATCCGGCCGGAGGCTGTACCTCTTATGACGTCATAACTCCGTGACCTGACATGACCCGATCAATTTTTTTCGGCAAAAGATGCGCAAAGGTTGCCCCAGAGGGTATTGAAAATTTCAGCCCGCTACGACAAGCCGTTTAGCGTGCACTTCGAAAAAACCTCAGGGGGGGTTGATACAACCCCCCCTAGGCGTTCTAGGGTTAAGGCCTAAAAAGGTGTCTATCTGATGCAGTTTTTCACGGAGAATCGAATGGTGCTACTTCTGTTTCCGTATGAGGTCTAGAACTTCCAAAAAAGTCATTTTTCAAAATTTTTGTGTGTCGTGACGTCATACAATTTTGAATAACTCCCACATTTTTAAACCGATTCTTCTAAAACTTGGTATGTAGGTGCACATAGACCACTTCTCTGACATATATTCCGTTTTTTTCGATACACTCAAAATTTTGGATTTTATAGCTATTTTCCCAAAAAAGTCAGTTTTTTGAAAAACTTTGGGCCAAAATCCAACATTTTCAAAAAACCGAGATAGCCATTTGATAGACAAAGTAAAATTACGTATATCCTTTTTTGTTACGTCTTGATTCCTTTAAAAATGAAGATGTTAGCGGCGTTTGAACTTTTGCCGTTTTTGAGGCGAAAATGGCGAACATGACGTCACTAAAACGTCAATTTCTCAAAAAATTTCCGACGGATTTCGCTCAAATTTTCAGGGAACGTGTCAAATTGATGTAAGAAAAGGTACTGAAAGTTTGGCGGCGCTACGCGCTGCCGTTTTTGAGATATTGCAAAAATTCGCGAGGGGGGGGGGTAAAATTTACCCCCCAGCCCCGCGCGGGTTAACGGTCCTCGCATGCATTCACATGTGGTCTTCCCTGCACAGCATGCACAGTACTTTTGTCAAGACGCCCGCCATCCGTGTAAAAAAAAAATACAAGCCCTGCTGATGGTTGGAAAAATAATCATCATCTTCGTTTACGAGCCACCGTGATGCGTAGTCCGGAAAAATCGTCAAAAAGTTCCCACCAGTGGCTTTTGGCATCATACTCGTACGTAACAGTAGGTATGCTTAGGAGCCTGCCAAGCAAATGGTAGCGTCAAACGCTATGGCACAAAGGTACTTTTATCTAAAAATCCGTTAACTGAATAAATGAAGACTGAATGACTGGCTGAATGGATGAATGGATAAATAATGAATGAACAGAATGAAGTTAAAACTGAATGAAGCATTCTTTGATTTTATTTCATTCAGCATCTTCTGATGGGGGCAAGAAGCGCCGGAACATAGATAGACGTTTTACCTATATATCCGCATCCCTGCCGCAGTGCCCTGCCGACAGACAGACAGACAAGTCGTGTCTGCATGTCAAGTGACAGTCCTAGCCTTGGAGAAAACCTGACAGCCTGAACTCTCCGAGCTTGGAGAGCTTTAGGACCCTGAGAACTATACGGGCCATTCAGCCAGCTTAGTCACCAGACCTTACTGAGACCACCATGCGTGTACCGGAGTGGCTTAGCGGGAACGCATTTGCTTTGCATAAGCTTACAACCAGTTGGTTGAGGAAGTCCATTAGCTGGCTTGCACGCCTTGAAGCGGGTTCAATCGAGCCGGTTGGTATAGACATTGACGTTGGCAGTCAGGGCCGAAATTCAGACTGCAGTGCGGATCTGCATGGTTGAGACAGGTATACGATTAAAGGGACCCTCCCACCTTAGCATTAGATCTGAGTTGAGATAGCCAAAATGGGGTCCCTGGCTCGCAATTACCGGTTTCGGCACTCACAACATCGAGAAATGCCTTAAATCGGAAATATTGAATTTCAAAATTGCAGCATTTTGATTCAGAGGGGCTAATGCTAAGGAATACCCCTCTGAATGTGTGACGTCAGCGCAAATATCTAACGATTTTTAAATGTTTGACTAAAACGTTTTGTAGCACGCG